>NW_026858875.1:0-52903 GCF_026571515.1 Ruditapes philippinarum
AAAGGAACAGGCAACTTTGGTGGGAATCTGAAAATAGCCTCCCAACTCAAGGAATAGCAGCTTACGCAAGGAATTATACAAGCGCTTTTGGACAATGCTACTTCATCGTAATGCATGGTCAGATCTGCGTTATGTCGAAGCAAAAACTGCTGCCCTACAAGGGGACAGGCGATTTAGAAAATATGTGTGGCACAGGCGTGATATTATACCGAAATGTGTTTTAAACATTGTGAGGGAGTGGTTCCCGAATCCAGTTGGTGAACCATACATGGGCCACTTGTGGGAATAGACAGTGATGCACATTTAGGTGATACATAAATTTGAATGTTTCTTTTACAGAACAATCAATATATCAACAATTAACTTATAGTGATGTCATTTCATGTTAATAAATTCATGATTGTAGGGATGGAATATAACACAATCAATGAATAAAAATTCAAGTTCATTGCTTTCATAGTATTTCTCTGGTAGTATTTATTGCCCTAGTATTTATTTCCCCGCCATCTGTCAAACTTTACTGTGAGAATGTTTATACCTAGAGAGATGTAGTTGGCTGAGAGAAAGGTCATAACCTCTGTACAACTGTCAATCAAATATACAGGGAAATTTGAATTTTTAACTGTTTTCAAAAAAAGATTTTTTTAAAGTAGTACTTCTAAGTATCACAGAGATCTGTAACTTTCAAGGAATGTTGCTTACATGATAAAGAAGTGATGTGCCAATTTATAGCAAATAATATGAGGTATGTCTCTCTAAATTTTGAAATTTCATTTTTCTATCTCTCTCTGATTATGCTAGCAGACAGCATACAGAGTTCAACAGCAGTGGCCATTTTTCTGCTTGTCTGCCTTTTATACTTGTTCCCAGGCCTTTAAAGGGGCCAATCAAATTAATATGAGCAAACTTGATAAAAGACTACCAAAAAATGCTACAGATAAAGTTTAGTTATCATCCAACTATTAGTTCTGTAGAAGAAGATGTCTAAAGGTTTTTCTATTTTTAGCCCTAGAGACCCCTAAAAGGGGCCAATCAAATTAATATGAGCAAACTTGATAAAAGACTTCACAAGAATGCTACAGACAAAGTTTGGTGATCATCCATCAATTAGTTCTATAGAAACAGACGTTTAAAGGTATTTCTATTTTTAGCTATAGCGGCCCCTAAAAGGGGCCAATGAAATTCATATGAGCAAACTTGATAAAAGACTACCCAAGAATGCTACAAACAAAGTTTGGTGATCATCCATCCATTAGTTCTGTAGAAGAAGATGTTTAAAGGTTTTTCTATTTTTAGCCCTAGAGACCCCTAAAAGGGGCCAATCAAATTAATATGAGCAAACTTGATAAAACACTACCCAAGAATGCTACAGGCAAAGTTTGGTGATCATCCATCCATTAGTTCTGTAAAAGAAGATGTTTAAAGGTTTTTCTATTTTTAGCTTTGATGACCCCTAAAAGGGGCCAATTGGAATGACATGAGCAAATTCAAGTGTGACTGTCATAAGGATGCTACAGACCAAATTTGAAGTAAATCTGCCTAGTAGTTTCAGAGAAGAAGACGATTGTTGACTCATGACGACCGACGACGGACGCCGGAGCATCCCCCTTTGATACTAATAGCTCACCCTGAGCCTTCGGCTATGGTGAGCTAAAAATGAGGCTTAACAGAGTTATGGTTCTTTTGCACTGTATTTCTACTCAATGAGGTCTATCTACCTACAATGTTTCATCTTGATATCATTTATAGCTTTAAAGTTATGTTCTGGACAAAGTTCAAAGTGTTAAAATTAACAAAAGGCAATAACTCCAAAATTAGGACATAAATAGTTATTGTTTTTATGCACTGCACATTTAACCATTGAGATTTATTCACCTACAAATTTTCATGTTGATATCTCTTATAGTGTTATGTCCCGGACAAGATTTTTCTATAAGGGGAGATAATTCAAAATCCAGGCAAAATAGAGTTATGGTTCTTTGACACTGCACTCCCCCACATGCCCTCTACAACTGTATGCAGATGAAACAAATTATCTCCAAGGGTTTTCAAGTTATGCTCCGGACAAGACAACGGACGGACAGACGGACGGACGGACGGACAGATGGACAAGGCGCCGACTATATGCTCCCCCGATTTTTTTCGGGGAGCATAAAAAATCAGCAGATCCCGGAATGTATGTTTACGCAATCAACACTAATGTATGTGACGGTTCAGCCATCGGCTTACAAATCCTGATTAACGATTGTCTTTTATATAAGTAACCTTTGCAATCATTAGCAAACTTTGTAAAGGGCCATAAAAAGACAATAAACACTAGGTTTTGCGATTATTAACCTTTTGGTTCCTGTTAATTCTTCCCTACTTCAGCTCTGACGACACTGAAGTGGCAACATGAAATAATATAAGCAAAATGCAGGTAAACTTACATCAAAAGGATGCCACACTCTAATTATCAAACCTTTCTGAGATAAAAAAAACATTGATAACACCACACTAGCTAATGGAATATCCATTGTTTACTGATACTATTTCAAATGGCAAGAAAATAAAAATTACTTTTAATTTTTGTATTCCTTTAGAGTTGAGGCAATGATAACAAAATAAGTCATATAACACAAGTAGCAAATATATCAAGATATTACAACTCAGCATGTGTTTCAAATGGTAATGATCTTATAATTTGTAACTATTATTTACATGATAAAACAATTCTATATATCATAATAAATAGCATACACTGTTTTAAGTAAATTTCACAAGGGAAATAATTATAAAATGTTTGAAAACAGTGCTTACAAAAGTTACGCATCTTAACCAAAGTTGCAATTATATAGTGAGACTTAAAAAGGATTGTGCCACCACACTTAATACCGTATTCCGGTATATACCGGACAATGCGCTTGAATTGCTAAAGTCTTGCCTTTTCACTAAACGGAAGGAACTTCACCTTTCACACTGATTTATTTATGATAATAAATGAAAAATGTACGAATCAGCGAAAAAATCGATATTTGTTTATTTATTTATCTTGATTTCTGCAAGTGTCAAGGGGTAACGCTCCAGTCCTGCATTGTGTTAAATCCGCAATTTTATGTTTTTAATAAAATCTATGTCTATGTACCAAACAAAATAAATTTAGGATATAAATTACAAGAGAACCAAATATCATGTTCATGTTGATATCTTTCATAGTTAATTGGTTAAATGACAGGATAACTTCTAAAATATCTATCAAAATGTTTGAAAAATGGGCTACATTATTTATGTTTTGAATGACAATAATGACTAAAACCAAACTTCCATAATTCCATATTTATTTTGTTTTCCTCTTGAATCTTATTTCAAGTCATACATTCCAATTGCCTATGTCATAAAAAGTGTGCATGAAATATTTGAAAAATGAAAGTGAAAATAATAATACAATATGGACATTGATTCTAAAAGTATCATCAAAATATCTTAAACAGTATGAATTAAAGATATAAATTTATCACATAGACTATGGCGCAAGAGTGTAATAAAGCCATTTACTAAAATTGACATTACACTAAATGTAATAACACTTCTGACGTAACATCATTTATGATATTTACAAATATGATGCAAAATCGCACTAATGTTAATGTTACACTATAGGCATCTCAATAACAACTGTCTGTTCAAAACACTAAACATTCTATATTTTGAATATTAGATAATTGAATATTATATTCATGCAGATTCAGTACTAAACTTGTTGAATAAGACAATTTTACATGTATGTTCGCCAGAGGCTTGCATAATATGATTTTATTCAACTTGTTCAATAATTTTAGTATTAAACCTACACTCATTCAATATCCTCAAATATTAATAGGTTTTCAGTCCGAAACACCCATATACATTTTTGATATGAACTACGTAAATAAAAGAGCTATATCGAGTGAAAACATACGAGTTGTTCAATTTTCTTCGAGTAAAATCGATATCTCTTACGCTAAACAATGCAATTTAAACCGTTTTTAAACCGCTAATTTGTTGTGATTTAATGTCCGATTTTAAAAAATCATTACATCAATTGATAGCTTTGGATCTTAGATTTGTCACAGTATGTTCTTTAACACATCTTTTGACACCAAAGTATTAAAAGCAACTGTTAAACTTACCATGTGTCTGACCATTTTACATATGATTTGTACAGTGAGATACACAACCGGTTATCTTTACTTGAAAAACTACTGATAAGAATAGCGTGTCGTCTGCTAGTTGGGAAACAGTCACTCGGTGTATTGACATTGATTACATTGTGAATCAAGTACTCTTCAGTCACTAAACTTTGATTCATGCACTACTTTTTCTCAATTTTGAGCCATGCTAATATTTAACTTGTCATTTTGCCATGCTCAACTTTAACTTGTCATTAATACACTCTCATATTTCACTTAACTTGGATCTATCCTCAACTCGAACGTTAACTTCATTAGAATCCATTATTAATTGCAGTGAGCGTTGATATAATCTAAATTGTCACTTGCAACCTTAATCAATATATGTTATCCGGAACTCGGACAATGTGGGTTTTTTTCGAGTGTAAACCGATTACAATTAGTGTTTTACTTGATACTTACCGTCACAATACAAATGTCAACCTGTTGTGCTTATTTTCAATTTTTCGCGGAGTTAAAAACAGTGGGATGTTTTAATTGCTTTTTTCTTTGGGAATAGATTTAGGTTTTTATCAAGAATGGGGCATTATTTCAGTCCCTGGTGAAAGGATGATTATGCCTTGGAATGAAGCTAACAGGTTATTTAAACCACTCTTGAGTCTGTTTCCATGAACAAAAAAAAAATTGGTGACATTATACTTATACAATGTCAACTCTCTGGTTAAGAGGCAGACGCCTTCAAACACTAGACAACCACCCTATACCCCCGGAATTTTGTTTCAACAAACCCGAAATATTTGTTTATAAATACAAATTCTCAAATATTTCCTCTTTTTATACTGCATCTGTATGTCACATAGTGAGGGGGAAATTGATAATTTTTGAACAGTGCTAGTGTTATGATTATGTACATGTTCCATTAACTTCCGTTTACTCATTCCCTTTTTTCAGCATCTGTTTCTCAATGACTTTATCATTGGCAGCGTATGAATCTGCAATCTCTTTCTGCAAAATTATTCAATACAATATGGTACACATGAATAAAACAGAACATTTCCGCAAATGACAAAACAGAAAATTTTCTTTGTGGTTTAGAGTCATGTCAAGGCTGTTCAGGAGATATGGTGACTTATTTCAGCTTGATTGATGGAAGAAGATATTAGATGGCTCCCCATGCTTTATTTCAGACACACCGACCCCAGGGGCCGAAACACCAACCTTCCAAAAAAACGGGCTGCCAAAACGACACACCAAGTATATAGTTATAGCTAAGGTTGGCATATAAATTTTCCAGTATATTGTTATATTTAAGGTTTCTTTTTGTACCAACAAAATCATGCAATTACCAACAAAATGTTACTTGTTGATTAATACTTGATATCAACATATTCCAAATTGGGATAAGAAGAACCAAATCAATTCTAAAGAGTAGTGGGTTATTTTAAAGTGCTACTCTTAATTATCTGACACCAATTCTTTTATCAAAAATCATGTATGATCTTAGATTTTTATTCACACTGTAAATGTGCAAGGATATATCAAATTTCAGCTGACAATTGCTATAAGTAAAACAGATAATTTTAATCAAACTTAGCAATTTATATGACTTATTGTCTTAATTTTCTCTATTACGCATTTCTAGTATGTACAATACATTGTTCTAGTTTATGAAGAAAATACTGACAACTGAAGTATTTAAAAAATACAGTCCCTTTTCTTGGAAATTTATACTAAAAATAGCAGACATGTTTTTATATTCAGATAAAGTTTTAAAGAGAAAGAAACTACTTACGGCCTCAATTTCATCTTTTTCATCCTGCCCATATTCTTTGTATGTTTTAGTTTATACAAATTTATTTTAGTTCGATTGTGTTGAAAGCTGTAAGCTGTAAGGTTATTGAAACACTCTTAAAGAGGCGATGGATACTATCGACTTGAATACTATTAACTTGAGTTTCATGTTAATATGTTGCTTATATCACAAATATTGACGAAATTTTGTGATTCATACAATTAATGTCACTGCCACTGATAATCAACTTATATGATTTCTATAAAAAAAAATGGCGAATGATAATTCATTTGTTTAGAGAGATTACATTTGTTGCATGACTTATACTTTTCCTGTAAAATTAAATGATTACTTTTTTCAATGTATATATGTCTTTTTTGTTCTAAATGCACAATTAAAAATAAAAGTGTAAAAAAAATTTCTATGATCACAATCAAATTGTTTCAACCTGCAACAACTATTATTTATACAACTGAATTAATATATACGTTAAACGAGTAAAATAGAGAAAATAAACCCCTATAGAAAGTCAAATGTATCAATATGAGTACCAGTTTATTATGATAGTAACATAATTAATATGACCTCAAATTAAATGTACGCAATGGTACATGATTTTAATATGCAAATGTGAATATGAATTATTGAGAAATGATTACTTGATAACTTTTACAATAAAAAGTCACATGTTTAATAAGAACATATTCATTTTAGCTCGAACGTGGTGGAAGTTGAGAAGTTTGATTATAAAATGTGTTCTTTCATTAAAGCATAAATTGTTATTTTTGTTTTGCTTAGCGCATGTTTTCTGTGATTTTGAATAACTATGGTAGCACGCACCATTTTCTGTTTTTCTGTATAATCCACCAACACGTTTAAATAAATTTAAGTGACTTTATGTCAAAGTTTAACGTTATTAAGACATAAAATGGCTTAATAATCAAATTTTGAACAGTAGTGGTCATAACGTTAAATGTAGAAATATATTACTCCGTAAATATTACATTAATTCAATACAATTAATCGGCCATCATGACAGTTATTTCCAGCTTGGGTTAGCAATTCAAAGAAGATGAATAAAAGATCACAAACAGAAATTAATGGGACATTTGTGACGTAAATTGCAAAAGCTCTACAACAGGATCGATGTAAACAGTACTCGAACTTGCCGACATATTTGAAGTCTGCATCTGGTCTACTGATTCAGTTCTGGCAAACGGATTTAATATGAGATTATTGTTTTAAACGCTACTTTATTTAAAAAGATATACGTGTTATCAACAAATTAATAAAATTATGAATACTAGTAATCATTGGTATTTTTTAAAACGTCATTTGCTGTATTGTTGGCGTGCGCCGGATTTTGTACCACTTGTCATTTGAAATTTTCACAGATTTGTTATTTATAAACAAAAATGATATTTTTTACTGTATATAGAGGATATGTTCCGATATTTCTTTTTCTTGCAAAATGATACGGTTATCTAGAAAATGTGAATAGTAGAGTTGCAGTCCTAATTACATTTTGATCAACCCCCGTAAGACCTTCTGTTTTATTATTTTTTAGGTAACAATGAATTAAATTATTGTTATTGTATATTTGGAAATACCAACTTTTAAAAAAAAATTAAAACTGAAAGTGCGTTAACAAAAAACATAAACGTCAACAAATATTCTCTAAGTGAAAATTTATTTCTTCAATCAACAAACAAACAGATCAAAATATTCACTTCCTATCTTTTTGTGGATCGACATTATTCATTATAAGATTATGTTTATGATTTCAAGTGGACATAAACTCTGTCACCTGATTTCATTTTTGCGATTGTTTGTGTCGATGGGCATTCATTACTGTGATGAGCATATCCGTAGGCGGACGCATAGACCTTTGATCCTACTATTATATCAAAAAGAATATGTTTTTGACTTGTAACGCATAGTTTTGCGTTAAGGGTGTACGTTCCATCTCTAACAGCAACATAAACATCAATGAAAGGGTTATAACCTCCTTCTTCATTAGCAAATGTTTTAGAAAAAATCGTTCCGATGTTGAGCCTTGGGCTGCAGCCATATACAAGGCCGATGTTAAATTCCAAACTTATGTTTGATACTGAAAAAGAAAAGCATAAACACATAATGACTATGAATAAACTATAGTTCTGATTCATTTCTAGAATTTTTGTAAAAAAAATACGCAAATGATGTAATATCAATCTTGAATACTACACTTATTTATGTGACTAAACAACTTACGACAGTCCATTTTGTTGCAGGTTACTACTTGCGTATTATCTCCAACACAAGGTTTTCCATGAATTCCAGGAACTGGATTTGTGCAAAACCTTGACCTGGTTTCAACTCCAACACCACAAGATACACTGCAATTGCTCCATGTATTCCAATTTGACCAGCCACCATCCGATGCTAAAATAAAATTTTTACTTATCAATTTTAAAATATTGTAACACTGATAATTTCATAGATATATGCAGAATTCGATATTTTTTAATTCTAAATTGTTCAACTAGGATACAATTCACATCACAATGATTTGATTCGTACAGACAATGTATTAGAAATGTAATCTATCCATCATAAACAGAAGAAAGCTCATTTTGATCTGTGATTTGCCTCTTCCTTTAATGTGAAATATTGGTATTAACAAAACTTTTCAAATGCCAGAATAGCAACATTCTGTCTCAAAATGCGTAAAGTGACACTCGCCGTCCTATATTATTTTAATTGGATAAAGTCCATTTTACTGCAACATATTCTAACAAAACAATGATGATACTAAATGTCTTAAGTCTAAAGGCATGAAATGAATATACATGTGTAAATCCGTTATTTATTTCTCGTATTACATTTGATATTTTATGCTCAACAGCTAAAAATAAACCTACCGTCACATGGGTCTTGCTTGCACAGCCTGACATCCATAGAATCACCAAAGCAATGGTTGCCATGTCGAAGAGGAGATGGGTTTGTACATTTGCGGTGTCTTTTCTGTATCCCTGTATCGCAGGTTACAGGGCATGGCTCCCAACTTGACCATCTCGCCCAGCCCCCATGAACTGAAATTTGATAAAATTACAGCATTTCAAACAATTTATGAGTATATTAGTACTATATTATTAGTATATTAGTATTTATTTAATAGGAGTTAATCAGTTATTGCCCTACTGTTATGTATTGTTCTTGATTTATAAGTGAATTTGTCATGCTAATTGCTCAATATTCTAGGATAACATGAACATGAAATTGATATTGGCAATGCATAATCTTGCTCAATAAAATACATAATGATTATGTAGTATAGTTTTATAAGTCTCTCAACCAAAGAAAATTCAAATTTTATTTCATTGTAACATTTAAATCATTAAATTGTTCGTTACCTGACAGAATTTATTTTTCATGTTTACAAACTGATCTCTAAGTGCTTCAAACTTGGAAATACAAATTAACACATGAAGTATGAGGTTTCTTGTCTACCTGGACATGAAGGCCGAATACAAGAGTTAACGTCTGTGTTAGTTCCATTACAATCCAGACCTTTGTATGCAGGTGCTGGGTTGGTACATGTTCTGATTCGTGTGTGTTTTCCGTGACCGCATGTGACGTCACATGATGACCACGATGACCAGTCGGCCCAGTTACCGTCAACTTCAAATAAATAACATAAGAAGATGTGCCTAAACGATGAACAAACTTTTCTGTTTCACATATTTCGAATAATTGCAGTCAACTATTAGTGAAGTTTTATTTTCTTTTTTACAATGCAAAGCATTATACTCGTATTTTAATGCTTATTTATTTTGTGAGTACGTCATTAGAAAAACTGCATAAATATAGTTACCTAGATCACACAGTTTGCAGAATTTACGACAGTGTAACTTGGCTTTATGGATATCTTCACAGATGTCAAAATCTTTGTTCCAGAATTCACAGTTTTCCCTATTATCGCTACAAGGGGGCGCTTAAATTGAAATTAATAATAAAAGACTTAATTTTATAGTGATTGAGTGAGTGAGTGAGTGAGTGAGTGAGTGAGTGAGTGAGTGAGTGAGTGAGTGAGTGAGTGAGTGAGTGAGTGAGTGAGTTGGTGAGTGAGTGAGTGAGTGAGTGAGTGAGTGAGTGAGTGAGTGAGTGAGTGAGTGAGTGAGTGAGTGAGTGAGTGAGTGAGTGAGTGAGTGAGAGTGAGTGAGTGAGTGAGTGAGTGAGTGAGTGAGTGAGTGAGTGAGTGAGTGAGTGAGTGAGTGAGTGAGTGAGTGAGTGAGTGAGTGAGTGAGTGAGTGAGTGAGTGAGTGAGTGAGTGAGTGAGTGAGTGAGTGAGTGAGTGAGTGAGTGAGTGAGTGAGTGAGTGAGTGAGTGAGTGAGTGAGTGAGTGAGTGAGTGAGTGAGTGAGTGAGTGAGTGAGTGAGTGAGTGAGTGAGTGAGTGAGTGATATAATACTAAATTGTGTAATCACATTCATGCAAACGTAACACATCATTGTCTATACATTTAAATGGAAAAAAGGATATGAAAAATCTAGTTATAGTAATAACATTAGGAGTTTTTTTAGTCATTTCTTTATTAAAGCTTGATGTTAATGCGCATTGATCCGATAATTATTATATAGTAATGAAGCAAACGTTCTGTTAATTAATGATAAAAATCATGACATCTATATAATGGGACTTACCAACATCTCCAGGAGCAGCCAACAGGAAAAGGAGAAATCCTCAAAACACATATATGATATTAAAGGCCACTTGTTAGTCAAAAAGCTTTAATGTTATTTCTCAAAGGCTTTTTATATGTGGTTTCCTATTAATTGTTCCAAAAGATTACTTATTAGCCAATAACCTAAATAATATTAGGGAGACGAATACAGTTGAAATTTATTAGTTTGTTACTACATTTGCTACATGTATGACAACTAATTTAACAATAAGCGCTACTTTCTTTATGTAATAAGGTACTAGCATATTCTAAAACCATTATTTAACATTATAAAACTCATGTCTGCCCTTTCCAGAGAAGAATAAAAATATTCAATCTGAGGCATAATTTGCTTTAATGATTTTTGTACAATAAAGGTGTTCGGTAAAATAAGAACATATATTTGTATGATTTCATGGATGGACTTTCTACTAATGTAAGAGCCCCGAATGAACATTTCATTATTAATATCAATGTAGTCAAAATTATTATTTCAGAAATTACATGTTTCATACAATGCATTTTGTTTCTTTGTTATATTGATTGCGATCACGGGGTTGTTATTATTATTAATGATACAATAAAGATATTTCAACTTACCTTTATAAAGCATCATTGTGACTTTTTCTTCACGCTATTTATCCTTTATATTGAACTCTGAAAAACAAGTGTGTATTCAAATAACTATGTATTATATTCAATAATGTTAACTTTGTATTTCTGGCTATTATTCTCATTCATAAAATTAATTTCTAAATTGATAAAATGAATCATAAAGAACTCGTGGTCTATCTAATAATGACGATTACAAACAAAATACTTATATGTTCATTCACATTAAAGTACAATATATTGCACACAAAAAATACTTTAAAAAAGAAAAGATATTAAGTATGAAGCCAATACCATTACTTAAAAATATAAGCCTTATTCAAGGATTTATTTTGTTTACATTGCATTTAAAAATGTGTCAGGTTAAGTGTACTCTTCAAAAGATGTCATACAAACTTATAACAAGTATCTACAAAAGAAGTATTATGCTCGAATATTATTGATTTGTTTTAAATATAATTTTCCATAAATTATTTTGTTATTACAGCATTATGTTTTACGTATGATGGCAAAAAAGTTGACTTAAAAATATGCATTATCTATTCATGTACGAGCCGTATATAATAGAAAATTATTGGAAACAAGAAATTAATAATGAATTTCAATATTAAGTTTTTAAAAAAGCTTTATTTTGACATTATGTAAAGAAATGTTTGATATACACACTTACCTCGTGAAAACATACAACGACTTAGGTTTTCTGGGATCATGCGACGTTCTATTAAAGGGACAATAAAAAGGAAGAAAATGAGTGGCAGTATGATTCAGAGGCCAATAAAATGTTTTGAAAATGTTTTATGTCTTAAGGGTATCTGTTTCTTCAAATACGTTGATACTTTACAAATTAAGTATGTATGGTTTTTATTTGTTATTGCACATGTATATCAATAAGATGAAGCAGTTTTGAAAGGTTTGTTTCTGCTTATGTATACATGGTATACATATGAATATCATCTTACAACGTTTTATCTTAAAATGGCTTATATTTGTAATTTCTTGACATTCATCATCCTGTGTAAACTAAATCGTAAATATATGTTTCTATATCATTAAATATCAAAGCAAAGTATATATTTGTTCGAAAATATGTTGGCGTCAATACATAATAGGAGGGATTCTTACTGATTTTAAATTGTGAATGACGTCAGAATTAAAGAGCAAGTCCATACAGATAAAAGATAAACTAATTCAAAAGCTAAGTTATAACACAGGTTGCACTTAACATGTAATCACATTTGAAGATATTGACTTGTTTAAATATAAGGTTCTTTTATCAGATTTTGAGTGTAATGGTGTTGTGGATTAAAAAACGCTTTTCTGTCGGAGAACTGTTCAAACTGCATTTTTAATCTTATGCTTGTATTTTAGTGCTGTCCAGGGTTCATCCATGTTTATGACGAAGACTTATCTTTACTAAAGCTATATGATCTATCACCTTAATCAACTAATCAATATAAACGTGTCTGTGAAACAGTTACAAACTTTGCAAGCCATGTTCTTAGAAGCCTTTATAGATATTTAGTAAGTAAGTAAGTAAGTAAGTAGGTAAGTAGGTAGGTAGGTAGGTAGGGGTAGGTAGGGGTAGGTAGGTAGGTAGGTAGGTAGGTAGGTAGGTAGGTAGGTAGGTAGGTAGGTAAGTAAGTAAGTAAGTAAAGAAGTAAGTAAGTAAGTAAAGAAGTAAGTAAAGAAGTAAGTAAGTAAGTAAGTAAGTAAGTAAGTAAGTAAGTAAGTAAGTAAGTAAGTAAGTAAGTAAGTAAGTAAGTAAGTAAGTAAGTAAGTAAGTAAGTAAGTAAGTAAGTAAAGAAGTAAGTAAGTAAGTAAGTAAGTAAGCAAGCAAGCAAGCAAGCAAACAAGTAAGTAAGTAAATAAGTAAGTAAGTAATAAGTAAGTAAGCAAGAAAGTAAGTAAGTTAGTGAGTTTGTCTGTTTTCTTCATTTTTAATTAATACTGTCAAGAAATAAAAAAACATAAATCCGATACCTTGTGATACTCCTAAACAAAATGTGTTTAAAAAATAAAAGTTAGTATGTTTTGATCACGTGACATACCCGACTAACATTATAGACATATAAAATTAGTAAGTTATAAATACTAAATTTTGTAATCACATTCATGCAAACGTAACAAATCATTGTGTATACATTTAAATGGAAAAAGGATATGAGAAAGCTGTAATCCCTCAGAAATGAAGATATAAAACATATTATATGAAAATTCAAACTTGTTTTGCACATTTTCAATATAGTTTAGCAATATTGTGTTCTAAAATACTACCTTTACTATCCATTCCGGATTTCTTAAAACTTTAAAGAAAAAAAGGGAAAAAAAGTGATGAGGAAGACCACTTTGTAACCCTAACCAAGTCGAGGAATATTCTATTTCCTCTAATATTTACTTTACTTATCGTTTTTTTTTTTAAATTGTAAAGAACTTATCTATGAGCTGAACCTTTCTTCCTTAAAAAAGGACAATTTAAATTCAAAAAATAGTATAATTACATTAGCCTTAAGATCTATCTCTTTTTTTCTTTCAAAGCTCACAAATAACCTAAATAATTCTCATGGTAATGATTGTTTTTGGCTTTTATCATTCTTAACCATATGATCTTCACTAAACCAAAACATCTTTAAAAAACAACTGAAAAATATAAAGAATGGCGTGAGACAAATTCAGATGCAAATGATTATACGCAAAAAATGGACTTGACAGTGTAGTGTCTTTGTCACATTATCGGGTTGACTGTCAAAGTAGCAAAAATCTACACTGTCATCGTTACCAAACCGAAAACAAATTTTTACTTCCTTTCGCTGTATACGGACAGGCAACCTATACTTTTCAAAATATAATTAAGGAAAATATATGAAGAGTTTAAATAAATGCAAAAATGAAATCATAAATCATGTTTTCTTATATCTTTCTTTTTATTTCAAACATTTCCCTTAGTTGAACCGTGAAATGTATACATGTACATTTGTTAGCATTAAAATAGAATTTGATTAGTTGTATGAAGTTGTCCCTGTGTTGCTATTCTTTATCCCTAGTGTAAACGGATTAATGTTGCTTAGCCATGCGCTACGGTACATGCGAGATTTGCACCTTACATTATATCCCATGAACTTATTTATTTATTTATTTATTATGTTATTGTAGGTGGATTTCTTCTTCGTGAACTTTTATGCGTCCCTTGTTTACAACTAAGTAAGCGCTAATATATTTTGTGCATTTAAGGAAATTTGTGTGGGCTTGACAAATGAATACTGATTCAGTCGATGTTACATTGTAAATCGTCTTCATTTTCTTTTATAGGACCAGAAATTATCAGACCGAGTCATTGTTTATTACTTATTTATAATTTTATATTTTTCTTGCTTTTGAGGGTCCTCTCCTTTCCAGATAAATGTGTTTAGAGCTATTTGGCAGTTTTAAAAGTTTGCCTTATATTTAATATCTATCTGTGTTGTTATACTACTAGAAACCTTCGTCTCTTTGTTTCTTGTTTATTGGTATGTAAGGATGTTCCCGTATTTTACAGACTTTATAGGAAGCAACAGTTATATTCAAAATCTTGAATCTGCCGAAAAAGTCTATTTTTCGAATATCACATCATTATTTACAAACTTATTGACTTATAAAATACGCTAAAATGCACAAGAAACACACTTGCAATAACAAAAGTTATCATAAAAACTCTAGGAGATCTTCAGTTATGACATTTGAAAAATCGAGTTTAAATTTATCAGCCTGGACTTTATGCTTGCATTTTTTACTTAAGTATGACAATATTGAAAAAGTCAATATGTAAGAATATTAAGTAATACTTTGAAACGCTTACTTAAAATTACCAGATATCAAAAAAGAGGCAATGAAAAAAGGACTATTAAGTTTTTTTCTGACACATAATACAAAGGCAAGCTTAATCATCAAGATTTAATTTAGCACCTCAAACTCCCCATTTAAAAATAAAAATTACCATATTACGAGTGTTTTCTAGTTTACAATAAATTTCGTGTAACAGTTTCTCCCCAGTGAAATATTTAATTATCAAAGGGACTGAAGGTGTATTGTATTGGTTTAATGCGTGTAATTGCTTAATGTGTGCAATTTGTTCACGGATAGTTTTAGTGCATGACAATAAATATTGTAAAATCCTCCTAATGCATTACCTCTAATTTAAAAAAAGGCTACAAATACTGTCGACTACAATGAAACTGAGTGTCGTTGGTTTAAACAAAAGTAGGCAAATTTTTTTTTCTTGAACACCTTGAATGACCTTTGGTCTTTCTAAATTTATTCTTTTGATATTAAAGCATAAAGTATGCATGACAAGAGGGTCAGAAGAAATTTTAATTGAATATCAATTTTGAAATAGTAGGAGTTGTTTCCCTTGCATTGATGACAATTTTTAGCAATTTTCTCAAAATGAATCTATTAAAAATAGGTCTGGCATTAAAATTTTGACAACTTTGGTAAGATACTTTTGAATGATTATCTTAAATATATTAATAAACTATGTATGTAGAGTCTGAAAAGAAATATGTTATTCCTCCTTAAATGTATGCATAAATGTTATGTATTGTGTAAAGGAATTTGAAAGTAAAAAAAATTAAATAGTAAATTATACATGGTGTTCTTACTTTATTAATTGTCTTTGTTAACGAACGGAGGCTAAGGAACAGTGATTTTTAATTGGAATATACCGGCTTCCTTGCTATCCCGATCTCCTACGACACTTTACGGTTTTTACGATACGCGCTTAATTTTATACCAAGTAATTTTATTGTTACTTTTTTCGTAATACTATAAATGAAATGAATGAAAATTTTGACGGAATAGCAACATAATTATATAGATCTACTACAAAGCTGTTTTTTTATAATGATATTTTACGTCAAATAATGCTATTTCACGTCAAATCTAGTTTGAACATTCATTTAAATCATTCTTAAATCGGTATACTGCACACACACAAAAAATATGTATCTCGTTTACTGTCTAATACCACCGTCTATACCAATAACATAATCGTTATGTTGAGAAATACCATTGTAAAAATTACATAAACCAATACTTGTAAGTCTACGAAGCGATTCGTATGTTCAAAATGAGCAAGAATAGCTTTGGTTATACTAAATTACTTTTTTATGCAATTTGTGATAAAAGTCATTCTCCTACCCACTACATGAAAAAGAATAATAAGTGACTTTCAGGTGGCCATGTCTGACTTGAGATGGGGTAAGTCGTGTTTCTGTGTTCGTTTACCTTTTAGAGACATTACCCATACCAATAAGAAGCTACCCATTGATTAGATCATTTAATCAATTTGGAGGTTATTACATGTATGACAAGGATATTCACAGTAAACTGTTGTTTGTGAAACTCTTTGCGGGCAACATTGACTTTAAGTTAATCACCTATCTGACATTATTCAACTTCTCTTTTTTTTTGTGAAGCATTTTAATCGACTAAATGAAAAAGAACACACAATTTTTATCACTTTTATTACATGTTAAGTTAATCATTGTAAAGTTAAGCATTATTTCTCTCGAAAAAGTACATATAAAACGCAAATTAAGAACGATTAAGTAATCGATATTAAATTACAGAAACGTAAATGAAAGAATCACAACTTTTTCTTCAATTAAACAACTCTTCTTTTGTTAATTATGTAAAGGAATTAAATTGACACTTTGATACTATAGTGAGATTCGGATTAAAAGGTTCCAAATTGGTTATATTATAACTTCATTTACATTATACTTGTAAGATAAAAAATAGTACAAGGTAAAATATTTTAATACAATGCCATGTGTTCAAATTATGATAAGATGTACATATTATGCGTACAGTCTTATATTCATATCTACAACAATAAATTAGATATCATCAAATTTTTTTACAAAGAAAACAGTGTTTTGATATAAGGGCTACAGACCATATATGCAGCGAATAACAAACTTAGCTTGCGTTTTTATATCGTATACTTATATGCCAAATACTAATACAATCACTGATAAACTTTTATAGACATACTGCGAAAACTGTTTGTTTTATTTATTTCTTGCAACTTTATATTTATTAAATGAATTAACATTAAAAAAAATTGGGAAACAGTGCATTAATGAAACAATTAATAGTGATTATGTGGGTTTTTTTTTAATTTAAATATTTGAATATATTCAAAATGTTCCTTACCTTAGGTTACAAAACTTACAATAATAGTCATGATAAAAAGCTGACCAAAATCTTGTTTCAAATAAGACACAAAAAGCTATTGAAAAACAACAATTTTACATAACTAATATATTTTCTAAACAAAATGATGATTGCTTTTATTCCATGGACGAGGTTCACTACATTTATATCAACACTCATTCTTTCATCTGTTTCTCATGGGTTTGTTTATTTTCCTGAAAATGAATTTCTATACAAGCGACATTGTGCAAGATTAACACCATCAAACCCATGCGCCCATTGCATAGAGACCCTATCATCTGTGTTTAATTGTACTAAAGTGTGTGCCGACGGACACTCTGCACCATATCATGTATACCCATAGGCGCTTGCATACACATCTGATTCCACCATTATATCAAGAGTAATGCCTCTTGACGAATAGGTGCAGATTTGTGCATGAAATGTATACGTTCCATTTCTTGGGGCGATAAAAATACCAGTCGAATTGTTGTATGCATCTCCCTCATTCAAAATAATCTTAGAAAAAAATCATTGGCTGACCTGCAGCTGGTGTGCAGTCAGTTACATAGTAAGCGTTGAAGGCGACATTTTAGTCTGAACACTTCCGATAAAACATTTCATTCAACTATGCAAAGCTGTTTTATAATTTGTGTGCTCATTTGAAATAAACCGTTCGCTAATTATTTTCAGATTTTTTTATACTTTTTGAGTCACATCACTGTTTCTTATCACACCTGGCATGAAATAATTTATTTGATACCTGTTATCATTTAATTAGAACTATTCTTGTACTTGAAAAACTTAAAAATATGTTTTATTTTGTTAGCAACAACTTACGACAATCCTCTTCGTTACAAGTTTCTACTTTTATAGGATCTCCAACACATGGCTCTCCATGAGATCCAGGTACTGGATTTGTACATGACCTTGACCTAGTTTTTACTCCAACACCACAAGATTCGCTACATGTACTCCATGTGACCCAATCTGCCCAACCTCCATTTGATGCTAAATTTCATTTTAATATATTTAGTGTATAGTATTTCAAACTAATTACTATACAAATGTTTTCAAAATATTAGAGTAATATTCAGGGAGTTTAAGTACTTATTTCAAGCCATTATCATTTGATTTGTTCAGGCGATAGTGTTGCTATCAAACTAATGCACAACATTTACCGGTAAGTGTACCTTATAATACAGCTAGAATCGTATTTCTCAATTTGAATTGCCTTCTTTAATGTACAATATCGTTAACGTAAGTTTTTTTATCCTTTCATGGACTTGCAACAATGCATAAATTGATCATGTGTATTTTAATACATCAATCAATTTTTATAATTTTGATATATCCATTTCATCATTTACACGAAATCAAGCAAAACAGATGTTCAGCTGAATTTGTTTTAGCTCAAATTTTTGAAAAAAATCGTATTTTCCCATTAATCATTTATGTTTGTTTATTTATAAATTGCATTTAAAACTTTGTAGAAAATTATTTTATACAAACCATCACAGGGTTTTTGTTTGCATAGTTTCACGTCAAAACTGTCACCAAAACAATGGTCGCCATGCCGTAATGGAGACGGATTTGTACATGTACGATGTCTCTCCTGTATACCTATATCGCAAGTGACAGGGCATGACTCCCAATTTGACCAACCCGTCCAGCCCCCCATGAACTGCAATGTGATAACATTTTACACTATACACTGAACCTTAACAACTCGTTGAAGTATTGCTCTATATTCAAGAATTGATTCAACAAAACAAACCTAAATGGAAAATAAGCAAGCAAGAAGTTTTTACCTTGAACATTGTTTAGTGTCAGAGTTGCTCCCTTTACAATGTAGCCCTTGATATGCGGGTGCAGGGCTAATGCATGTTCGAATGCGTGTGTGTTTTCCCAGACCGCATGTAACGTCACATGATGACCACGACGACCAATCTGCCCAGTTTCCGTCAACTTGAATTAATAGCAGCAAACTTGTGAATGCGGCGTCATAAAAACGATGGCACTTTATTTGAAATACAATGTCTCTGTATTTATAAAATGAGATGCATAAAAAGTGACACGTTTTAATTATAAAAAATAAAGCTAAATTTATTGATCATATAGTAAAAGTCATTCCCATAAAGATATTTTAATATTTTATATAAATATGATTACGAAAAATAAATACCTAGATCACACAGTTTGCTGAATTTACGACAAAAAAGCTGCGCTCTATGCATCTCTTCACATATATCGAAGGCCTCGTTCCAGAATGGACAGTTATCTTCAATGTCACTGCAAGGGGGTGCTTTAATTCGACGGAGAATAAAAATGTAATAAAGTATGTAAATAAATATATTATAAGAAAAGAACTCAAACTTAAAATAAGTAGGTAATTTAAAGCTAAGGCAAGTAGATAATTTGATGTTGACCAGAAACTGTACTTCTAAAAGTAAACAAAATATTAAAAAATCAATTAAAGAACATGGTGGCATATTTTCAGTTAACTATCTGACTAACTTTTAGCACTACGGTAGTTCCCAACTTACCACCCAGGATGCACTCCGGATCATCCACGCAGAGCCCAGGTGAAGCTACGGTTCATGCCGGTGCTTCCCCGATCGTTCCCTGGATGACGGCGGAAGAGCCCTGCTTGACCCAGGCAGAGCCCCGTCAGAGCCCAGGACGATCCAGGCAGAGCCCCGGTAGAACCCCGGTGGATTGAAAACGCCCGAAAATGATAACATTGATACAAAATTTTATTTGATATAATATCTATTGTTCCAGATTAGTAATTCATGATGATTTCCTGAAAAATCCTTATGCCAGATTGGATAACAGGGAAATGAGAAGGGTTTTAATACAAACAAGTGCATTCACCGCAAATTGTCGTTATTCTTTTGAAATGAAACGGCCTTTGCCGGGGCTCTACCGGGATCAAACGTAGCTCTACCTTTATCCTCCGGGACTCTGCCTGTAGTTGCCGGGGCTCTGCCGGCATCTACCGGGGCTCTACCGTAGCTCTACCGTAGATCTACCGGCTATATCATACCCCGGATCATCCCCGGTTTGTGCCGGCAGAGCTACGGTGCTTCCCCGGTATAACCCCGGTCGTTCCCGGCAGAGCTAAGGATGAAGCCGGCAAAGCTAAACCTTCCCGGATCATCCCGGACCACCCCAGTGATATTAAATATTTTATTCCATCCGGGGTCGAATGCCGGATGTTCCCGGATCATCCCGGACATTGCCGGCAGAGTTACGGATGTACTCCGGTTGTTCCCGGTCGTACCCCGGTCGTTCCCGGATCACCCCGGACGTCTACCGGGGCTCTGCCGGGATGTAAGTGAGACTGTAGCTTTAGGTTTATTCTTATTCAATGGTCAAGGGTATTCATTTGAAGGTATTTGGCAAAAATGTAAGGCTCCAATTACGATGTATGCTAAATGATACGTTTGAATTATCTATTAATGTAACTAAAACTTAATTATTTTCAAAATCACAATCTCCACTTTGTTTATGTTTATTTGGGTTTTTTTCCTTTCACATCACATGGTTACAGAATTTAATCAGATCAAAACTATCACATCGTTTCTAAAATATCTTCAAATTATGTTTATAATTATAAAAATCGTTCCATGTTTTTTAACATTCATCTAAAGTTTAAAAGTTATTTCATCTCTTATCTATTTTCTGAGGATTCAACACAACTTGGAAAAATGGCAATCATAACCGAGAAAAAAGTTGTTATTGGAATATCATTTTTTGCCTAGTGTTGCGCGTTCTCAATATATTGAAATATTAAATAATTTTGTTCTTGTAAAATTATAAGAATTAAAACAAACAATGAAGAGTATTAAGAGTGTACCAACGCTTTGTTATTGGCCTATAATCTAATCAAAGAAGCGAACACAAATACTTTGAATATTCTTGTCTAAAAGCATCCCTGTCGAATCTGTCAAACTTCGGTAATCACAGATCAGAGCGACATTTGATTTTAACTGTTTGCATTGTTATTGTATAACGCCAACACTATACCTTTTAACTTTTTTAATATATATCATATGTCATATTTTTGAAATTACTGTATTTCATGAAACAAATTAAAAAAATAACTACCTTGTCGTTGATATTGTAAAGTGTAATATACGTATGTGTAAGATATTTAAAAGCTGGCCTCTCCATTTCCGCATGTTGTAATAGTTTTACAACTGTCCATATTTTCAATGTTGCTACACGAATAACAAGACATGGAATCTGTGAAATAAAATTGGATAATTTTAAATATAGCTATTAAACATTTAAAAGAATCTCGTCAAATTATATAAATAATATCACTAAGACATATTCTCTTACTAACGAGCATTTTTACTATGTGGTTATTCATATTTATTTACAATTACACAAACACAAACAATCATATAGACAAATGCCACAATAAGGAAACACATATGAGTACCAAAGTGGACAAACAAATTTTATCTGATAAACCACGGGAATTTATTCACTTGATTCACAATCAGAACTTTGGTTAAATTATTAAATGTATGTCATACAAAATAATAATTAGTTTTCTGTTTTTAAGCTTAATCTCTTAACCTTAAAGAACCAAAATTAATGAACTTTGAAAAACAATAAAAGCCAGGTCAGTATGCACATCCGTGATGCTTGACCAGGCTCTTTTCTGTTGGTAGCATTGTGTTTGAATTTTGATTTTGAATTACAGAAGACTTCAAACTGACCAATTTAAAGCAGGCGAAATCCAAATTCAGCATATTGCTGAAAAAATAGCAAATACTGTTATTATAATGTTATCTGTTATCTCATACTGTAACCAACCTGTTCGTGACAAACAATTTCAATTCATGTTTTCAAAAATAACAAGATGAGACAGATGACAATAGCCGATGATTTAATAAAGAAAATCCAGAACTAGCGGGTATAAAAGTTGATTTGTATTTTGAAAACACTTACTTGATATTTGAATTAAATACTCTTTTAGGCATGCTATAATCAAAAGAAAATACAAATTATAGCACCTTTTCGTATACAAAGAAAATTAACGTCGCATTTTACCAGTTTTTACATTTAATGGAAGTTAAATCATTTACATAAGATCATGAGTGTTGATCATTAATCTTGCGTTATCAAGTATTTAATCGTGTATAAATTGTATATTGTATGGAGTGTTAAAATTAACATATTTATCCGGAAGTAAGTCGTATAATAAGAAACGAAGATTGTAGTGTTTTAAAGAATAAGAGAATTTTTAATATTACCTTTGTAAACCTTCATTGTGTTAATTTCCTCGCATGAGTAACCTTAAATGACGGGGTAAAAAATATAAGATATATTGCGTGAAATACATGTTCATTTTAATGTGTATCTTTATCATTATTTTGTTTGGTTTTGGTCTACACAAATAATTAATAAAATTTCAACGAAATTTAGTTTAACTGACTACAAGATCTCCTTCAATGGTTAAGATACACATTAACACTTTTTGACAAATATGCGTAAGATAGAATATCTGCTCTTTGATCATATTATTTAAAATATATATCAAATCACTAATAAATTTATTTGTCTGATTTTTACACCTATCTAAAAATTCTTTGTCACATATCAGTGGTCGATTACCTTTACTGGCTTTTTCAATCTCCGTGTTAGTGACCATCAATTAATGTCACATAATTTCTGCTACACATAATTTCAAATCAACGGTGAAGCCAAATGCCAAAATAGGCCAAAACGTTATAAAATATGAAAAACAAGATCAACAAGGAAAGGCGGCGTTCAATGAACGCAACCCCCATATGACCCAGCAACAAGAACCAATGGCAAGGAGCCCAGGCGGACCCCAAACATAAAAAGGACAGGGCAACGACACGTTAATCATTAAATGATAAATAATTTGTAACTGATTAGGAATTCAAAGAAAATAATAATAGGCCCACAAAGGGGAAGGGGACAGGAGACCGGGGGAAGGGGAGGGGGGGGGTTAATCAAAGAAATAAAAACTAGAGGCAATGGGGAAAATACTTACCGTAGACGAGAAAACAACAAGGGACACAAGCAAAAGTGTCACCAAAAACAGTATGAAACAACATAGACATACATCTGAGGAACACAGTGGGGCGCCGCCTTGGAACGGTCAGCAGCATATTAATGACTGCTGGGGAGTTTAAACCGGTTAAACTATTTGACGGTTTGCTATTAAAGTGTCTATTCCAATATACTAAACTCTTAAATTTCACGAATTTTTCTAAAATTGTTAAAATTCTTGGAGACAACCTTGTCATATCAATATTTGACACGTGACAAAAGTGTTCAGTAGCTTTTTTATTCTATTGTTTTTTGTTGTTTTTTTTGCATTAAGTAAATAATGTGATTAAGTTTATATGATAAAAACATTAAATGCTCAATTTCTTATTTCATTTATCAGTTCTATAATGATTATGTTTTAAATAACAATTTTTATGGCATTTAATTATATTTTCAGAAAACGTGAAGGATTGCAACGCCTCTGACACTCCGATCCTGTTCAAGTTAATATTTAAGGACACTTCAAAGAGGAAGAAAAAATAGCAGTTGCTCCATTGACAAATCGAATGATATGACGTTATACATGTATATTACTGTTTAGTGTTTTCAAATGTCAACCAATCTAGCATACATTGTTTCTATTGGAATGTCAAACATATTTTGTAAAGTTTTCTTTCCTTCTTTAGTATGACCTACGTAAATAGTGTCTATTCAATATGACTACATTTCAACCTCAACATTAGTCGTGACATATATTTATTTTCTATTATAATAACTTATTATTTTCTTGTAAAATGTAAGTTGATTTAAGTTTTTAAATAATCAGTAAGAGTTAAATCTTAATAACTGTTAGTGACAAATCAAATTAACAATATTACTGCTTTATCTTTACAGTCTTACTTTTTTATTTGGGGACGTTTGTTTTTCCTTACGTTTTGTTTGTTGTTTATTTATAAAGAACAAAGGTAATTCAAACTATTCTCTAAAGAATGGTATGTCTTTAATCTCCTGCACTTTATGATCTTTCACACGAATTAAACATATTTTATCCGGTTTGTTGCGTGAGTAAAATTTAGAAACAAAGTCATCTTTGTTTGTTATATTACAATGATGATAGGCAACACAATTTACACATACGGATAACATTCCATCACGAAAAGTACATATTGTTACTCTTTTTGTAGCTATACCAACATTTAACTTCCCTAGACTGCAAACCGCCAGGTCAGTTATCTTTTTTTTAAATAAATTAAGGAGGGTATGTCAACAGTTAACGTAATGTAAAAAATTACGATTCACGTTTTTATGTAGAAGATGAGACTGAATTAACATTCAATCCCATATTGATTGCTCTGTTTTTATAATTTGACTGTTGCTGCTGAGAATTTCGCTGCTTGAATTTAAAATTAAAAAGGCCCGACTTGATCCAACCGAATGTTCGATATTTGCTATTTGATACTTGTGTTCATACTTTTTGGGGGATCTCTTTCCTGTTCCACAGTTTAATGTTGTTTCGTATTTAAAGCTGCATTTAAGAAAAATATACAAATAAAGAAATAGCTACATTTCGTTAATTAAATGTGATTCATAGCGATTTCTGTCCCTATTGTGGGTGGCAATGCAATCAAAATGAGTTTTTCCTCTGCCTAAAGGTCATCCGTACATGAATAAAATATCAAAAAAAACAAAAAAGCAGTCCAAATTAAGCGGTATATGTCCGCATTTTTTTACGGATGTTTTCATACAAATTCAATATTTTTATGAGATGATTACTTTTTTGTGAACGAAAGGGCTAATGCACCGTGAAACAAAAACGGTAAAAAGTTGTTTGCTTAAGAATATCTCATATTTGCTGTGATCCATAAAGTAACAATGGATTTTACCACTGTGACGTAGCGTATACATCGGCTGTTTATAGTCTTCAATTGCATGTTAAAATTCGTATACGATCTTTGGTTCTCAACTTATGAAAAATATTTAAAGAGATCAAAATACTGTTAAAAATGTTAATGAAACTATATGTATAGAATGCTTGGTTTTTAAGCTGACGGAAAATACATGTTAACATATTTATTAAATGCAGCTTTAATCTTTTGGTCGCTGTTCTGATCCGTAAGATCATTGGTAATTAACTTTTTGAACAGACTCTATTAATCTGAGCCAGCAATGTTTACCTTTCTATTTTCATTTGCTTTTTTATTTTTATTGCTTTTTTAGCATATCCTCTTTTTCAGGATTTAAGAATGTGAAAAATGATAATCTGTAACACCCATTCGTTATCTTTCATTTTAACTATCAAAAAGCGCTGTCATTTGAATGATTTCCCAAACCCAAAGTCGTCATACTATCTAGAAACAAAAGATACGCACAATTAAATGTTATGCTGATTCAATGTTTTTCTTTGATATTATGAAAAAAGACAAATAAATATTGAATTGAAAAAAGTAGTTGTTTTTTCGTTTTCATATAACCAACTTAAATTATAATATTATATCATATTGTATCGCTGTTATTCTTCATGAATGTCGTTAAAACACGCCAAGTTCTGTAAAATTAGTTCGTCGTATTTTGACTAAACTTTCTATTTTGATTTTTATCATACTGTCAAACCTTCAAGCAAGATATAACACAACAGATCATAAAACGGTACGCTTTATATCATGTGTAGAGCTATATATCAGACGTTTGGCTTTATATACTATATGCTTTAAAGTACACTATATTTCACATTTTACGATCTTATCGCACTAGATTCGTTATAAATGCTATTTTAAGCTTTGACCTCAAAGTGTTGCCTTGAACTTAAAGGTATGGTAAAGGGTGTTGTTCATAACTCGTCTTCCCATTATTGTGCAAATTTGTAGTTTCAAATTAACAAATTAACAAGTAATTTTAAAATCCCTTGAAAGATGACAAAATTATGGTTCGGACACAAAATATACACCTAAAAGAGACAATGTTAAAATTTGGCCTCCAAGTGTGACATTGACCTTACAAGTGTGACATTGACCTTAGAGGTATAGGTTGGAATGTTGCGCACAACACATCGTCTTATAATTGTAAAACCTAAATGAGACCATGTTAACCTTTGACCTCCAAGTGAGACCTTGACCTTTGATGTTAACGTCTGAGTGTTCGGTGCTACATATCATCACTTTAGTAGGTAGAGGGGTGATTTGCCAAAGGCACGCCTAGCAATTTCGAAATCCTTTGAACAACTGGAAACAAGATATACCCTTCATTAGACCATGTTAAGTTTTGACTTCCAAGTGGGCCATTGAACTTGGAGGTATGTCTCGCGTTTTCACCATAAGGCGTCGTCCCATTATTGTGGCTATATATGCCAAGTAATTTTAACATCCCTTGCTCTATGACAAAATTACGGAACTGACACTAAATATACTCTTAAACAGAACATGTAAGACTTTTACCTCCAAATTGATTGTGTCGATGTGACGTAAACCCACCCCCCCCCCAAAGAAAAATAAAACAGAAAACCTCCAAATGTGACTTTGCCCTTAGAGGTAGGCGTCAAGGTGTTTTACATGACACTCCCACAACCAAAACATACTAGGGATTTTGATTGTCAAAATTTCAAATATTTTCCTGTCACGACTGCCAATTTTCAAACCCAGCAAAAAGTCTTCTGGTTGCAAGTTATGTAAGTTAGATTAAAAAACAAAACAGTTGACCCTCCAGTGTTAGGACAAAAGAAAGGTAAACACTTGACACATTTATCCGCTATTCCACGCCCTATTCCCGGGATGATGCGCACAAGTAACAAGGGACTTTCTGACTATACAATATTTAGCAACATTATAATTCCACTTAACATGTAGCATGATGTACATGTATTTTAATTATTTTATTTGTGCAATATTTCACTTTTTGACTTGGACGAAAAATAATAAACGCATCATTAATATTTTTTCAAAATTGAATGCAAATAGGAAATTGTTACTTCAAGATCAACGTTGTCGGGGGCAGAGCGATTTTAAACGATGACATTTATTTAAATCTGATTGCTTCAAAATAGACGAAACCATCATCAGAAAGAACAGTTCATAATACAAAAAATACAGTGTAGTTATCGATATTACGATAATTACATTATAAAGTTATATAACTACAATACTGGACATTTTCTGACGCGGGAGTGAGTTTTTATTGCGCGGGAAAAGTTGTCAATATTAACCGTGTTTAGTATTGCAATGGAACAGAATCTTTCGGTCAAGAAACAATTGAACTCAAAAGATTTTTGATCTTCAGTCAATCTTATCCTTTGGCCAACTGACCATTTTCTATCGTGTGAATCTGACTGTTTTGTTATATTATAATATTTGTGTGGATACGTTTCGAGGTACGGTGGCAACAATGACTTTTGGAGGTTTTGGCAACCTCTTAACTAGGCTGACTATAATTTACTTGCCGCGTAAGAGTAATTTTTGCCTTGACATTTTTTGTGCAATAGCTTGAAGTATTTATACGAAAATATAAATTACATGGTACCACTCCAAGTCAAAGACCGGTAATTGGCCCAAGTATGGACATTCAAGATCCTGAAACAAACAATTAAACCAAGAAACAGAGGCATAGTCAAAAAGACATCTAACAGGAGAGGAGACCAGGAGTGTTCTAGTATTGAGGAACTTACTTTTCCTACACAGAAATCTTTACTGACCATTGAATTATTGAATTAAACCTTTGATTTGAACTAAAAAAGACCCTTAACAGCTTGGCATTCCTTATTGACGGTAATGTAACGCACAATATCCTTGCCCTTAAAGTCATAGAACAATGACCGGAAAATGCCCACGTGGCTTATGTATTTTCGTTGGTGCGCCGATTTCTTATGCCATTAAATATATTCAGCTTACTTTGATGAAATTCACATAATCTTCCGTGACTAATCGCGAGCCACCCGTTTTTCCGAGGTTATTACGGTTATTGCAATAGCTCCGAAGCTTCACTTGAAGGTAGTATAAAAATGGTGTTTTGCAAAGACGTATTTCAGCATTGCCCGTGTGGCATTAGTCCTTCCATGCGCGGCGATATAATTAATGTTCTTTAATTTATTTATAAAGTCAACGAAATTTCGGGGGAAAAATATTATCTTGAGTACATTTTGTTTTAAATGGCCCATTATGCCTTAAAAATGCTATCAATTTTATTTTCCTAAAATATGTTGATATCTTGATCCGATAGATCCCAAAAGAATAACTCAATTACGACATTGATGAACAACCTTTTTCTTCTTTGCCCTGTCGGCAATTGGTATAGTGATAGTGAATAAGTATTTTGTATGGAAGACGAAATAACACTTTGTTTTCATTAAGCTTCCTTTATGCACGATAAGCTCTACTTTACTATCTTTAGTTTTTAAACATCTGGCATGCTTTAATAAAACATAAATAGATGCATGTCTGACATTTCTAAAGAATTAAAAAGTATTGAATTCTGAAACATAATGTGCCTTTAACGTTGTTAAGATTTTGTTGCAAAAAAGGGGGCAGTGGAATAACTTTTATGATTTACATAAACGTAAATGTTCTTTTGAGTGTTAATTCAGCCAAATTTTCATTATACGAGGGATGATCAATTAGCTCGCAGAAAAATGGTATAGCGTTGTAATCATGGCAATTCAAAGTGAGCTTGATTGAAATAACGGATTAATTAATGATCTGACTAAATACACATATCTACAGTCATTTGGTTTATTAATAATGGTCTCCATAAACCTCATTTCGTGAGATCCGGAACAAAATTGTTTTCATGTGAACCCGTTTATAATAATCTTATATGGTTAATGCATTACCACAATCACGTGACGCTATGTTTAGCATACTCATAATAACATTATTATAACATGTGATGTCACTTTTCCTGATTAGCATATTCCGCACAAATTTGCAAGCATGAGTGCCACACAAAAATCGGTTTCAGTCAGTTTCTGAGGCATAAATTAATTCTAGTGAGCGAGAGCTATTGAATATGTTAACAGTGCTTATCGAAATGTTGTTCCGAAAAAAACTACTTAAAGTATCGTTTCGAAGGGTTTTCGGTAACGACAGCGCCTACCACCGTAACTGTTATCAATCGGATACTCAATATTGGCCGTCGATTTACAATTACAAAAATTGTAGCGACAACGGACTGAATATATGGGCCTTTTGGTGAAACGACAACTCATCATGCGAATAAATTGTGCTTGTTTAATTACAAAAATGTTAAAATATTGTAAAAGGCGAAGCGGACAGAATCGTGCAAACGAATTATGAAGCTATTTGCCTTTTAAAGATATAACGAGATCATTTGATCGTATAATTACGTGCCGTGTTATAAAAATTAACAAATTGAAACCAATTCTTCTTTATAGTTTACTACTACTTTCAAGTCTGTTCAGTCAATGTCAAGTTGATTTATATTTTATGTCTTTAACAGACTCAATCATTCCTTGTCATTAGGTTTGGATTATGCCGGTGTGATGTGACCTTCCTTCCAAAATTTTAGCTAGTTTCTTGACTTAATTTGTAGCAGCATTCCAATCAAAACAAAAGAAAAACGAACAAACAGTTTGTTTACATCTTAATTAAAAACGAAATGCTGATTTAGATAGAAGTATTTTAATTCATGTCAGATATGAAAGAGCACAGAAAGATTCATGAATAATAATAAAAAATATCCTCAAAACTTTGTCATTTGTCACAAGTTTCGCAGATTCAAGATACAGTCCCAGGTTTATATTGAACTTATTTTTTACTTTCGGGTACGTGTATCTTTTGATTTTAATATATATCTTCGAGGAGAACACTTTCAAAATTTTTATTTTAATAATTTGCATTTCACTAGTCAAAAAAGGAAAACTATTATGCACTACCATCTTTTCTACTCTTGATGCAAGAACACTAATAATACATGCTCATTTTTAAATGTTACGTTAATACGAACAGGAAAATGTTTTCAACAAAAGGAATTATTTACATATGTTATCATAACAAGTTCCCATAATTCTTGCTTGTTAAATGCAGTACGTGTCAGTTATCCATGTTTCAAAATTGACATCATTAATATCATGTTTTAAAAAAAATGAAAAGAAATCATGTTACAGAAGCATAACGTATGTAAAATATACAACTTTGTAAATACAATAAAATTTAAATATTACATCTGCTGAATTTACACTTTCACACTATTGGAATGAAACTTGAAGCTGTGCAGAGAAATAAGTACAAAACATGGACAAAATTTTTGTATGAATTTAGTACGTTCTTAAATAACCGAATATAATGATTTGCAATGGATTTAAATCTATCTGATATAAAATGTAGTTGTTACACAATTCCTATGAATTTAAAGCAATCAAGACTTTAACCCCAATAAAGTTTAACCATTGAGAATTTTTTGTTTTACGTTCATTAGCACTGTCAAGGTCATACGATAATTTTTCCTTATTTACTAGTGTGGAAAATGACTTCAGGTGCCACTCCATGCATTATAGCAGGTAGTGTCAGGCTATGATTTAAAGCACCAATGTCATGTTAGCTAGCTTGATAGCAGAAGAATCATCCGACCGTGCCTGGCGGGATTCGAACCCACAGTTATAATGGGAAAGTTGACTGAAATCCACGACCATCTCCACCTGGCCTCGAACGCCCCTTGATAGTCTTAATATCTTGATAGTCTTAATATTTCTATTAAAACTAGTAGTTTGTTATCAATGTATTTTACACAATGTCAGATAGGCTCTTTTTTATGTTCATATGCCCTAGTTGTGGGGGAAAAAGTAAAGGGTAAATAATGTGCGCAAGGTTATGTAGTCAGAATTTACCTCTGAATGAAATATTATATTATACTACAACGTACCGAGAAATCTTTTTGCCGAAAATATTATGAGGTGATTGCCATAAACTGGCTAATTGTGAGCTGTCCCTGCACTTTGTACAGTAATTTGGTCCAATACAGTCAAAAATATGTAGTCTAATAACGAGGAAATCAAAATTGGAAAACAACCTTATTTAGCAGTCTTCCGGGTTGTTTTGGGTCTTAAACAATTCATATTTTCAAATATTGAATAAGACTTAAGCATTCCTTGCCTCGACATCCTTAGTATTTAACATGTAGGACAAATTTTGTGTCTTTGTCAATAAGACTTAGTGCGGGAATGCATAGATATCAGGCTTGAAATTGTTGTTCTCGTGACTTCGTCATTATGTAACAACAAGCATACACGTTGAATTCATATTCCCCGCCGAGAACCGGTTATTTCTAACACAACAACTGGAGACAAAAGGCTTTATTTATATATTTATTATATCATAAACAGTAATATTCTTTGTACAGGATACAAATTAAGGGCAATAACAGAGGCCATAACTCCGTGTTTAACACATACAACATAACATTTATTCAGCATTAAATGTTACAATATTAACAGCCAGTTCAATATGTAATTCAAACATATAAGGGGCAAGTACATGATTAACAGAGAATTATACAAATGATTTATATAAATTAATCTTAAAATAAAATAACAGAGTAAATATGATTGATTTTTTAAAGTCGTTCCAAATCAATATTTCTCATCATTATTATCTGTTGTGTTACTTCTATAGTAAAACATATTACAAAAAATATTTTTCTATTGTTATATTTATGCGAGCAATTTTGTGTGCATTAAATACATTTTGTAAAACAATTCAAATATGGATCGGTTGGGGATCCATTTCATTGTGTTCATATTTACTTAAAATACTTACAAATGATTACAAGAAAACCAAACAGTGAAATTTAGGCTATGATAATAAAAATTCGTTTTGGAATAAAGAAGAATTATTGCATATGGAAAGCTTTGTACATAAATTTGCTGACATTAATGATCCTTTTAACAGAGACTAATTTCATAAGTGAGATAAATTTTTGCTTAGTAGGCCAATGGTAAAAATAAAGATTGAAGTAAGTTTTTCTTTGGTAATTATGTTTTGGGTATTTGCTTTCTATAACATTCATATTACAGTTTGAACATATTCTTTATTGTCTAGGAATATTTAAATGTCTTCCTTTTTCACATCATTACATCATAGGATGATGTCGGAATCTTGTCATTGCTATTTTAAATTTACTATTTGGTATTACATCTAGATATCGTTCTACTTTTAATTCTTTCTTTACCAGCTATATGACTGTAGTCTATTTGAATTGCTAATTTCAGCATGATATATATATCTTTGTTTAATAGTGTGTAAAGATACGAGGTCAGCATTTTAAGATAGCCAAATGTTTGATATACCTATTTCATCGAACATTTGTTGAACATGTCCGACCCAATTTAAACCATTATGGTTATTACCATGATTATTAAAATCATCTTTACGCATATTGTATGTCGTTTTAATTAATGTACGTATTATCATCTGATTTTTCTATTCATATCCAAAATCTAGTTAAATTTATTTTACGATGTGTCATCATAGGATACCTTCCTAGTTCAACATATAATGCAACATGGTTTGTTCATTAACGAAAGTGTAATATTTTTTGTATGCATTCATTATGAATCATTTGCACAATGGTACCAAAATATGTCTGAGCCATATTTAAAAATTGATCCTACAAGACTATCTAATAATTTACATTTTTATTTTGTATTGAGATTTAATTAGCTATAGTTAAAAATATGAATTATGAAGTACATATATAGAGTGTTTTGCTATGTGATTTTGTGTTCTATTCCAGTTGTAGTTTTTAATAGGATTATTTCTAAGTATTTGAACGAATCAACGATTTCTAACACTACGTTATTAAAAATGAAATAACTCGTTGTTTTTCGTCCTTTTTCGAAAGTCATAATTTTTGTTTTAGATGTATTTACTCTTAAATGCAGCAGATCGCAGTATAATTGTAAGTCAGTAAGTATTGACTGTAATGCATGTGGTATGTCTGCAAAAATGACGGCATCATCGGCGCAAAGGAATAAATTTAATTATTCTAAATATAGAACAGATGCCATCTATGTTAATATTTATAGTTGAAAGAATGTCATTTACGATAAATAAGAAATCAGACTGGAACGGGGATCTTTCTGTTGAACTCCAATGTTTGGCGTGAAAAAAGTTGAGTTTTCTGATTTATATCTTACGCACGCTTTCACTGTATCATACATAGCTCTTATAGAACTAACAAATCGGAAGCTCAAATTTTCTGTTATTAGTTTATGAAATAAATGAGATCAAATCATTTTTCGAAATCTTTAAAACAACAATATAATTTTTTTTCTTTAACGTCAAAGTTTTAGCTGTAACTGAATGTAAAATAAAGACGCAATCAATTGTTGATTAACCTACCTGAAAGCCAAATTGATTTTCAATGATTGTTTCGTTTGTTTGAGTCCAGTTTGTAAAGGGGTTTAACAGAATTTGAGAGTAGATTTTTTATATAATATTTATTTTTGTTATTCTTCTATAATTTAGTGGGTTTTCTAGTCCCCTCCTTTGTAAAAAGGTATTATTATTCCTTCGCCAAACGATTCAGGATATTGTTCAGAAGTAAATATAGATTTATATAATATTATCTGGACACACCAATGAATTGCCTTTTTGTATTGATTGTTCCCATAAAGTTTTGTTGAAATCATACAGCAATTGCAAAGAAATAGCAATATTGCTATGTATGAATACTTCATGACTTATCAAGGGGAATAACTCTGTGTTAAAGGGTATGGCCTGAACAAGGTAAAGATATACTCATCTCCTCTTAGTATCCATGATTCCAATAAAGATTCATTGAATTCAGACCAGTAGTTGCGATAAATAGCACGGAAACGATAATTGCTTATAAGCATATTGCATAACAAATCAAGGGCCATAACTCTGCGTTGAGCGATCGGACAGAAACAAGGCGACGATATGCGTATCTCCTGTTCATATTGCTGGTTCCCATAATGTTTCGTTGAATTCAGGTCAGTATTTGCAGAGGAGTGGTGCGGAAACGATTATTGATCTATATGCAAAATTAAGGGCCTTAATTATGTGTTGAAGAGTCGGACCGGAACACGATATGCACATATCCTCTTGATATTGATGGTTCCCATCAATTTTCGTTTAATTCCAGCCAATATTTGCAGCGCGGAAACGAATTTCGGACGGAAGGACAGTCGGATGGATGGAAGAACAGTCGGACAACGCAAAAACAATATCACCCTCCCGATTCCATCGGCGGGGATAATAAAATGTAAAACAAAATTTAGATATCAACATAAAAAATATTAAGTTAACCGAAAAACGAATAAATAAAGCTTAAATAAACTCTTAATATGATTTTTTTGTAATATTTGATACATATATATATATATATTAACTTTTTAAGATCGGCTACGCTTTTATTTAAACAATTACGGGTTTGAATATTTTCCAGAGAAAAAATTTCTGTAGTAAGGTGAGGAGCTATCCTCATATTTTCTATACAATTGTTCCGTAGAATTCAATTTGACAAATACTCTTTCACCGGCCATTAACTTTACAATCGCTTGTGTCGATTTACAATGACCGCTGGTGTACTGGTATCCGTAGGTAGTTGCACAAACTTTTGATTCGACCATTATATCAAAGTAGATATAGATACCGATAGGTACACACATTTGTGCGTAAAAGATATACGTTCCAACTTTAGGGGCAGTGAATATTCCATTTGAATTGTTATACGCTACTCCCTCATTCCATAGTGTTTCAGAAAAGATCATAGTTTGGCCGCTTCGTGGACTGTATTGAGCTCCGGAGTAGGCGTTAAAAATCACACTTGAGTCTAGCTCTGGTAAGGAAACAATAAATTGATAGGTTTTTTGTAATTTTTATAATTATTAACATTAATAACAAGGAGAGCTAGTTGACACATAAACATATGGTACTGATCACTCCTGTGAAGTTTTATCGAAATCAGTTTAACCGTTTGACAAATGAAAGTCGGACAAGCTTAAAGAGGACGTCCGACGACAGATAGACGGCGATGGCAAAAACAGTATGTCTCTTAAAATGTTTGGGTGGCATAATCATACAAGTGCTAACAATGATGCCATGGACGTTTCCGTTTTCACGATATATACGACATAGTATACAAAGATTTATACCGAAAAAAGTTAGAAAAGTCTATTTTATTAAAAAACATAAATTATATCATTTGCAGCATGTTATAATATCAAAAGTTTGTGGAAAGCTTGAGGTCGTAAGAATCTTTTTACATGGGTCTTGAGTGAATAATTTTCCATTGTTTTTCATTATTTCCTTCCAAATACGGACATTTTTTCTGCATTACAGATTTATAACTTCTGCACAAAGATTGTAGGATAATTCCCTTTAAAAACGGTGTTTTGCTAAGGCTTTGGTCATACAGTTCATATTGGTTCATAACACCTTTAGAAATCTTATAAATGTAATAAAATTATATAAAATTTTCTTGCGTTTATGAGCAATTCAAAGTCGGTAAATAAAAGCATCACATAGCAACACACAAATATAAGTATCATATTTACTCTGGAATGAATATGTTGCATTTCAAAAACAATATGCATTTAAAATAGAGCATGCAAAGTCGATTTTATGAGTCAAATTACTTACGACAATCCTCTATGTTACAGGTAACTACTTGCATATTATCTCCGACGCAATGTTTTCCGTTAATACCAGGTTCTGGATTTGTGCATGATCTGGACCTTGTCTTGAACCCGTCACCGCAAGAAACGCTACAAGTGCTCCACGTGTTCCATGCAGACCAACTTCCGTTTAATTCTATCAAAACAATAATGGGTTTACCACACAAGTAAATTTCTAATGTTTGGACAATATGGTCCTCATTTATGAATCTTTATTAAAGTTCAATCATTTCAGTTTATCACCTTGACTAATTCTGTACCTCTTGTTGCTTTAAACTATGATCGACTGTGACAGCATGACACATAATTATGTTCAATATTGATTCTAATGGACTCGTTCACAAATGCAGGACATGTATCGTCATGAACAATAAAGCTTTGCAGTTGTCTACTCATAGTGTACTCAAGAATGTATAATAACATCATAGTTTATACACCAGAATGTACAATAAGTGTTATTTTCTAACAGTTGGTTTTAATAAAACAACAGATATTGAAATAGATCGATGAATTTAATATTCACAGACACATATTAAGATGATTAAAATGTCAACGTGCAAAATATATATATATATATCAAGTAAATAAGGTTGATACATTAGAATAAAGTGTACATGACAAATGGCTTTAGCCTTAGTATGAAAAAAGGACGTGTTTAAATTAAATACCACATTTATAAGAATTTTGTCAAATATAAACATACACATACCATCGCATGACTTTTGCTTGCATAATTTGACATCTATAGTATCCCCAAAGCAATGGTTGCCATGTCGTAGTGGTGACGGGTTAGTACATTTACGATGTCTTTTCTGTATACCTATATCGCAAGTAACAGGGCATGGCTCCCAGCTTGACCATTCCGCCCAGCCCCCATGAACTGAAATTGTATATGAATTGAAATTTTATAATATTACATCATACATCAATAAAAATATCATTAGGTTAAATTTTCTTCTAGATGTATCGGTGGCATTTTCCATGCTTATTGCTCAACATGCCAGAATAAATTGAACAGTGCATCTGGCAATGCATAATCTTGCTCAATGAAAGGCATACTGATTATTTTTCCTATCCTAAATTTATAAGCATCTTAACCCCAAAGAAAAATCGAATTATATTTCATTGTACCATATCAATCAATAAATTGTTCATTATCTTACAGTACCTATTTATCATATTTACAAAATCTAATAGCGGCTCAAACTTGAAAAAAACAAATTAACAAATAAAGTATCAATTATATATTCTACCTGGACATAATGGCCGAGTACAAGGTTTGGTGTCCGTGTCGGTTCCATTACAATCCAGACCTTTGTATGCAGGTGCAGGGTTTGTGCACGTTCTTATTCTAGAGAGTTTGCCATGACCGCATGTGACGTCACATGATGACCACGATGACCAATCGGCCCAGTTACCATCAACTTAAAATAAATAATAGCAGCACACGTAGATGTGTGCAAACGAAAATCAAACATAAGGACGTTTTAGGGAATTTTCATTTAGACAAATAGGCAAAATTAAAACAGTTCAATATAATTTCTTTAAATTAGGCATGTTGTTAGAATATGATAACAGAAAAACGTTGGTTGTTCTCATTTTCGAGTTATTAACCCTTAAATTGGACGTTTTTGCTGATTCAAGGGCAGATAATTTACAATGAAAGGAAACGATACCTTATTTTTTCCTTATCTGCATGAAGCTTACCTTTAAGTTTAGTCAATATGAAAAAATTCAAAACGAAATAAGGGTAGATATTTTGTCCACTTCTTCTCTTAACCTGTGCTTTTTTCCTTAAAAAAATGCCCTTCTTTTATGAATTTTAAGTAACTTTATTTTTATTGAAAAAATAAATAAACAGAAATAAAAAAAGGAATCGCATTTTGATTTTCTGAGCACTGTATTAGAAAAACTGAAAAATCATAGTTACCTAGATCACACAATTTGCAGAATTTACGACAGTGTAACTTAGCTTTATGGATATCTTCACAGATGTCAAAATCTTTGTTCCAGAATGCGCAGTTTACCATATTATCGCTGCAAGGGGGCGCTTAAATTAAAATTAAATATTAAAGACGTGATTTTGTGAGTTAGCGAGCGAACGAGTGAGTGAGTAAGAAATCTTCTCATCTTAAAGTGAAAATCAATCGTTCACAGTTAGGGCAATAGAACTTTATATGTCATCTGGAAATTTTTAATACATTTATTAGAGCGTGCCTGACTATTCATAGCGCTTAGTAGTAAAAATTGGTATAAATGTGTAAAAAAATATTGATACAGTGAAATTTAGAGATTTTGATAGTGAACAAGTGTGCAAAATCTCAAAGCCATAAATATCGATGGATAATCTGAGGTGGTACATAAACTTTAATGTTAATTTTAAGTCGAAAAGGGGGCATATTTTTGTCAAAATATTTGTTAGAAATACCTCCGCATATGTACAGGTTAGGTTATACAAGTTTGCGAAGTTTCAGAGTCATATGTCAATGGACTTTAAAAATATTTGAGGCTGTACGCGAGTTTTAACATAAGTGGTTACGCCGACTCCGACGCCGACGCACGGGGAACTAGAATAGCTATCTTTATTATTTTAATACTCAAGGTAAAATCGTATAAACCATCAGTATTCAAACTATGAAAATTTACTGATAGAGGATGAATAAGACTACTAACGGGTTTTGTGGTTGCATAGGTCTTTGTTACATTGATCAATACCGCAGCATTCTTCACATTCTTGTATCTGTTGACCACTACTCAACTTTGACACGTTAGTGTATACTGGTATGCTACCGCAATTCTGTAAAAATGGAGATGATTGTGTTCATTGTAAAAACATTCAATTGAAAAAATTAAAACATTGTTTTTGCAATTTTTACTGATGATATGATTAAAGGCAAAGTCAATATGATTTAACATTAAGGCGGTTTTAAAATTTCCATATCATTTATGCACAAGTCTTGTGCTTATATATTTGTCATTTGCGGAAAAAGTTTCATTACAGATAGATAATATAATGGCTTTTGAATGTAGGTTTGCAAACGTGACAATAATTATGCTCAGCTTAAACGTATTAGGCAAAGAATATTAAATGTTGTTGTTTCCAGAATTGTATGGCAAATTACTTGCTCTATGTGTTTTTTTATGTCGAAACAAAGTAAAGAACTATCAAAAATATTATAACTAGTTTGAATTAAAGTAATATTGCTAAATCAAAGCTATCTCTATGCCATTATCTGCATTTTTATATAAACTAATAATGATATTTTATTAGTCCTATAATGTTGAAAAAAGGCAAATGTGTTTATTTTATAAGTAGTAATTAAAATTATATAATAGTGGAACAAATGTATCTCACCTCATTTCGTGTACATCCGAGTGTAAATAAAACAGATTGTCCTTTCTTTTGTAAACGTTTGAAACATGACTGAAAGTAAAAGGAGAAATAAACATTGACAAGAAATATCAAAATAAGGACGAAAAAGTAAATTATTCTCTAAAAATATCATCTTAAAAGAAGTCAGATGTCAAACGAAACAACGTGACAAAATTTTCATCAACTTATCTAAAAGTTTTCAAACAATTAGATTTATTTACATGATTATCATTCGAATGCATTTGAAATTGTATCCGTTATCTAGCAAAACAATGAAGATTTTATATGTTTTTTCTTGTTTTTGTTTTGTTTTGGGGGTTCTGTTTGTTTCATTGTTTTTTTGTTGTTGTTTTTTCGAGTTTAACTGTTTATGGGAAAATAACAAAAGCAATTCATTAAGTCCTAAAATATCTAATTTACATATCAAAATTATGAAAGAAGCATTCCAGAGAAAGCAAATTAATTTCTGTAGCCAAATATATCAAAATGTTTGGGGCGTCCTTGGTCGAGTGGTTAAGGTCGTTGACTTCAAACCACTTGCCCATCACCGCTGTGGGTTTGAATCCCAACAGGGACTTTGGATTCCTTCATGTTAGGAAGCTTTCCAGCTAGCTTACGAAACGTCGGTGGTTCTACTCAGGTGCCCGTTCGTGCCTGAAACAATGCACGGAAGGGCACCTGAGGTCTTCTTCCACCAGTAAAGCTTGAACGTCGCGATATGACCTTTTCTGTGTCGATGTGACGTTCAACCCGAAACAAACAAACAAACAAATATCAAAATGTCCTTGACGAATCTTTTTAATCCTTGCAAATAAGTTAATTTTAAGTGACTTGTTTAAACAATATCATTTTTGGGATATCCATTTTCACTTGGACTCTCGGGCAATATAAATATGTACGTGGTGTATATTTTTCATTTTAGTCAAGAACGATATGAATTATCATAACATACTCTTACCCGAAACACGATATTAATACTTTAAAAAAAATCCAATAGCGCATATACTAAAGGGCCATATATATTAAGATGAAAATATATTATTACCTCTCTTTTCCCGCATGTCGTTATAGTTTTACAACTATCTAAACTGTCAACGTTGTTACACGAATAACAAGACATGAAGCTGAAAAAGATACATCATTTGTAATATTTACATTTAGAAATATGATATGCATAGTAATTTTAGTGTAGTTTCAGGTTATTTCACCCAGAAAACCTGTAAGATTCATTCTTTTTATCTTCGTTTTGTATATTTATCCTTTACCGACGCGAAACTACAGACCTTAGGTTATTTAAACCATTAGTATTTACTAAAATGAGTAATTTATTTATTTTTGATATAATTGCTTATAATGTTATTTTCTTTATTTTCTCTTGAAGAAAATTCGTACTTATTTCCGATAATCATCGTACAAAAATGAACCAAACGAATCAAGTTCTGTTTATTTATTTATAATATAACGATCATGAAAATTTATATAATCGGACTTACCAACGTCTCCAGGAGCAGCCAACAGGAAAAGAAGAAATCCTGAAAAATATTTTTTTTAATATTCAAGGCACATTATTCTTCAGAAATGTTTGGGGTTTTTTTTTGGGGGGGGGGGGGTATTATTATTGTTATTTTTTTTTTTCAAAATTTTATTCTAATATTTGCTGTCCTGTTTATTTCCAAAATGTTACTTTTTGGCCAATAACCTGAATATCATTTTGCTCTTGATATTGCGGAGAGTTAATACAGTTATAATGTTTTAGTAATCTGTATGAAAGTCGTGATGAAGTCCAAATATATTCATTTCATAAATTAAATGTTTAACTATTACCGCTTAGGTTTCTGTCTCGAGATCTTAATATAACTGAACTAAAATATAATAAGATAAACCCTTAAAGTAGTAATGTATTAATTCTTTTTCTACAGAGAATTGATTACATAAAAATATTCACCAACATTATTTGAGATACTGTAACTCGAGATTCACTTAAACGATTATGTAATATTTCAATATTTGACGAGATAGGAAAGCAATGATTCCATCTATATTCCATCTATAATTAAGGTTTTTGACATGACGAGAGACAGGAAATAAATTTTCAAGAATAATGTTCCATTCCATTTGATGAAGACCTAACCCATTTACCGATGTGCAAAATTTCAGTTTATTTACTTACTAAGTGTGTTGCAGAACAATTATTCTATTACTGAAATTGACTCAAAATTGGTCATTCTAAATACTCCGTGGAGTTTTTTTAAAAGCTCATAGAAAGTAAATATTACAAGTATAGTATAGTAAACTTGAAAAAATTTAGTAACATTATAATAAAGTAAGAATTTCGTAGGTCGTAATGGATCGATAATTGTAGTATATATCATGACAACATTGCATAAAATGCTTTTTCTTTTGTTTTTGTGTCTTGTTAATTGTTAACATGGGGTTATTATGATATTTTAACTTACCCTTATAAAGCATCATGGTGGCTTTTCCTTTACACGAATAATCCTAAATGTTTAACGCTGAAACAAGTATGTACATGTATTCAAATTACGATGTTTGTATTCAATATTTTTTAATTTCTGTCTATTATTCCCATATCATAAAATTCCAATTTTAATAAAATGAGCCATAATGAACGCAGTCTGTCACAAAATGAAGAAATCACAAAATAATAAACTTTTATTAAATATTTTTATATTTCCATTATTCATTTTCATGATTTTATTTGAATAAAATGAATCATACTCGTCTGAAAACAATATCTGTCTAATTATGAAGATAACTTAAAACAAAAAATAGTAATACATGTATATTCATTTCACGTTAGACAATACATTGCAGAAGTAATATCTCAATAATGGTAAAATGTATTAAGTATCAACTTAAAAGCTGTGTTTGTTTATTTTGCATTTCAAAAGATCTCATACAAAGTTGCAATCGAAGTAAAATACTAGACGTTGTTTTACACGTTACATTTCTTAGAATTAAATTACATTATATTTTAAGAGCGTTGACAAAAAAGATGACTTAAAAAATGTATGTTTTTATATAAAAGAAATTATTGAAAACAAATGAGCAACATCTGTTAAAGATATTCATTATGAGTTTAGATATTAAGTTTTTTTAAAATAATAGCTGCGCTTGTGACATTATGTAGAATTTAGAGGTAAAGACACAATTTGAAAATACTCACTTACCTCTTGAAGACATGCAACGCCTTTGGTTCTCCGGGCACATGAGACGTGTTAATAAAGACAAATAAAAACAGGAAGAAAAATAAGTGTTTGATTCAGAGGCTAATAGAATGTTATGCAAATGTTTTATGTCTTATGTCTGGCTTCTTTCGTCAATAACATCCATACTTAACGAAGTTAGCATGCAAAGTTTCTACATGTATTGTATATCAAACATGCATTCTTGAAGACCTTTTATCCTCAACCGAAGTCGCGAAATATTCCATGAACTTTAAAACAGAACAGAACATACTCTCCATTTGGAAGACATAGATTACACAGAATTAAATTCTGCAATAAAATGTGAGCAAATTTATAAATAATAGTATAGGCAGTGGTAATGGTTTATATTTACTTATCATATTTCTATTAAAAAATTAAGTTCTTATTTACAGGTTGAATCTTTTATACTTTAATATGACAATTTAAATTTAGATAAAATAAAAATATTTAACTGGCCTTAAGGTTTGACAAGTTTGAGTAAAATAACTTGTTTGTTGTTTTGAAGCACAAAACTGACCTTAATCATACACGAGTTAGTGATTTTCTTTGATTATTATCACTCTAAACCACATGATCTTTACTAGTCCAAAACATCTTTTTAAACAAAGGAAGATTGCGTGATACGAATTCAGATGCAAATGATGATACTTGACAATGAAGTGTCTTTATCACAGTATATTGACGTCAGTCAAAGTTGCCTAAAATATGGAGATGGCATTCCATCACGAATAATAAAAATCCTCACTATCATCGTGACCAAACCGAAAACAAACTGTAACTTCCTTACGCTGCACATGGGCAGATACGTAGAACTTTTGGACAGATACGTAGAACTTTCAAAACAAAATCTAAAGGAAAATTTCAGAGCTATATTTCAATAATAAAAGTCTCTGGGGAAATTATCAAGAGCGTAAAGATATCATAAACAAATGAATTCATGTTTCCTGTTATATTTTCCTTTTATTTTAAATTTGCTTCAACGTAAACCGTGAATTATATATCTGTATTATATTTGCATTTAAATATAATTTTATTTGTTGTCCACATGTTGATATATGATCAGATCCTTTCAATACCTTAAATGTTAATGGAAGAATGATTGTGAGACAGGTACTGGGGGCATGAGAGATGCTGCACTTCCATATTCTCTCATATTTGTGTGTTTTGTTTTTTTTTTTTTTTTTTTTTTTTTTTTGTTTGTTTGTTTGCTTGTTTGTCGGGGATCCCTTTCTTTCAGGATCTTTTTATGTTCCCCTTGTTAAGAAAATAAGTAACATTGTCTAATGGGTGCATGTTTGAGTATATAAATATTGTTTAAACCATTCATGAATTGAATAATATTTTTGATGAATATATTTCAACTTATTGTTTTCATTTATAATTTTCGGATTGTACCACTATAGAAAATAACACGAAACTCTTCCCTTTTTGTAATCTGAATAATCTTTACTTGGTTACTGACAAAACAAACAATTGTTTTAAAAATAATATTATCATACAAACTTGTAAAAAAAATTGAATGTATTTGATTCTTTGGTACAAAAATACTTTTTTGTCATATGTTAATGCGCAATATAAAAACAGACTTCAAAAACATCGATGAATAAGCTTAAAGTAACTGTCTACCGTTTCCTATAGCACTGAACGTCTGTCGTTTTTGCTACTATTACTAAAACTATTTTGACACTTAGTCTAGTAATGTTATAAAAATGTCTGCTTAATAATTCAGAAGTCCTAAAGAAATCCGTGTTAAACGGTTATTTGCTACAGTGTATTAATGATGCTTAGCATAAGCAACAACCACATGCCAGCAACACAGGACCACCGGCAAGGAGCCCAGAAATCTAAAACCTAAAGTACCCAAATATGTGTAAAGTTTTGGTCAAAACAAGTAAAACAATAGAGGACAAAAAACAACTTTATAGTGAATGAAAGTAAAATATATGAATAAGGAAAAAGTGAAGAGCTTCTGGTCATGGTGGACTGATGGACAAAAACATAACACATCTGCAAAACTTTCACATGAATTAAAAAAACTAATTGTTAATGAAGATTAACAACCTTTAATCAGAAATTAAAAGAATGATATTAAGATACAAATATTTATTGTAGGTAAATTAATTGACCAAATAGAAGGTCATTACCCTAACCATATATGACCATTGCACAGGCTCAACGACGGTGGAAAATGAAAAAAAAAGAATGATTAAGAGTGATACCAAAACCTTACTATGTTTGGGCAACAAAATCAACAAAATGGGTGACAGGAATAAATCTGTATCAGTGTCCATAGAACTAGACAATTGTAAAAAGAGTCAAAATGATATGCACGCTCATAATAAAATCTCACCCAAAACAAGAGCAAAACTCTAACAACAAAACAGTGAAAAGCTTTACTTCTACTCCAAAATATGATAACCGCTCTCGCCACATCCCTCCAGCCCCCCACCTCGATCGCCAGTCATGATATATAAATAGAACTTAACAAGTTGGAACTGATAGATGAGAAAAGAATCAACACAAAAAGAAATTAGAGACACCAAAGATGAATAAGCTCACAATATAACATTAATCAAATCAAGAGTTGACAAATTATTAATCTATCTATACCTGTTGTATAGGGTTGTTCGGAAAGTTTTGAGACTGGGTCAATATTTAGCGTTAGAAAGATAAAATCAAACAAGAGTTTACTATGTATTACTTTAATACCTCATCTATTATAGTGTAAAATTTCATAACAATAGCTTCATGTATACAAAAAGCTACAAAGCGTTAGGCACAGACACTACCGGTGACCCGGCGCACGCAACGACGTTATCCGACGTTGCCGTTATTTCCAGAGTTTAACGTCACCGTAGAAAAGTCAACTGCTACTCCTTTTCAAAGTATCTTCCTTCACAACGTACACATTTCTCATGCCTCGTAACCCACTTGGCGAATACATTTCTATACCAGTCAGATTTAAATGTTGCAATAATGCTCATAACTCTAGAGCGCAGTTCAACTAGGTCCTCAAACCGGATTCCTCGTAGTTCGGATTTGATGGCCGGAAAAACGGAAAAGTCCATTTGGGCCAGGTCGGGTGTCCTTTTTGTCTTTTGTTGACTTTCTGCCATCCCGAAACTCTTTATGCCATCTAAATACCAATGGTCGACTAACAGTTCGTCCGTTGTTTGCCTGTTCTAGAAGTTGCTTAGTTTCTGTTGGCGTTTTCCCAAGATTAACGCAAAACTTAATAAAAACACGATGTTCCTCTTTTGACGGTGTTTCCATAGTCGTTGTCTTGTCGCGCACGTATTTGCTATAATGATCTGCGAGAAGGTAACGGCTTAAACAACTAGCGGAAATGACGTCCTTAAGTTGGAAGTGACGTCATAAAATTTTCGTGACGTTTGGCGCAATTTTAGGGGCTCTTTTTATTCAGTAAGAAAACTTATAACAAGAAAATAGTCCGTGCGCCAGGATGCGTAGACAGGTGTTGCTATGGAAACGATTATATGCCGTATAGTAACGTTACAACGTTTTAAAGACATAACTCGGATATATAACATATTAAGCTATAATTTGTATTAAATAATATTCGCAGCTGTAATTAGAAACAGAGAAAATCATATTGTCTCAAAACTTTCCGAACAACCCTCGTAAATGTAATAGAGCAAAAGCTTGATTTGCAAACAGTTTTGACTTAGGAAAATAATGAATAAATAAGCAACAGTCTGCTAAGATTATAAAAATGGAGAAAAAAATCATGAAATCTGTAAACATCCAGTTGAAATGGAAGAAACTTTTAAGCATAGCTATAGAGGAGGAAAAGAACCTGAATAATTTACGCTATAGTAGAAATACGATTTTTTTTAAAGAATTTTTTTAACAGAAAGTCAATCTCTCATCAGTCATAATAGAGCACATGCTTTATACAAATGCATACAGTCTCCCATTAAATGGCAAGGACCCGAAACCAAATAAAGTAAGGTTTGTGAGGATGGTATCAAAGAAATAGGCTCCTTGGTCAAGTTTAAGCATGTACCCTACCAAAAGGGTCCTCGATCCACGAGGGTCTCCCCAGGAAAGATATATATAACTTATGCAACTAGCTTATAAGTTAAGAAATCCACAAGACGGTGTTAACAAATACAAAGCTATTGGTTATTGGTCACTTCATTTTAAAGTGAATTGGTCTATAATGGAGAGCCCTGATACCATCAATATTTATGTGATAGTATTAATGACCATCTATAAAATAATTATATAGATCACGCCCTTGTTGTTAGAGATTAAGTTAACATAGTACATGATCCGATATGAAATATTAATAATATAGAGATAATAGAAACAAATGTTATTATCCATCATATACTAGTATATTAAAATGATGAATCACTCTAGAGTTCTATTAACATTTTGTTAATTTCATAAATATTTTAAAAATATAATCCAAAATTATAAATTTCTACTGTTATATCAATATTTGAATGAACGACAAATTTTTTCCCATTGTTGACCAATTAACTTGAAAAGTAATCATGTGTTACTAACAGTTTTTAAATATAGTTAAAATATATTATTCTTGCATAAAAACTGTGTACGCAGGTATACATTAAAAAAAGGGACAAAACATGCATTAACGGTTAAGATTCTTGTGACCATTGTCGTTGTTGCATGACTCAGGTCCCAATGTATAACAACTTTATGCAATGACTGTCTCGGTAGAATTATTATCATGAAAAAACTATCAAATAACGTCAATTAGCATGTGGAATGCGGAAAAAAAACCGATTTCAACGTGTTTGTTGTTGTTGTTGTTGTTGATTTTTTTTTCAACAAAAATGATGCTTATATTTTGTAACTAATTGTTTTTACGGCTTTTTTATTTTCAAAGGAAACCTCTCTGTCGACCTTGTTTAGCTTTTTACTCTTTACTTTTCTGTGATGATGTCTTCTTTGACCATTAAGCTACCTGTATCCATAACATTTCTCTTCGAAGGTTAAGGTCACCTGATGTCATTCTTTGTGTAATCAGAAGTTAGTGGTCATTCGATGGAAATGAACCCCTTCAAAAATTATTTATATAAATTTTTAAGGACTGAGGAATTCTAGTAACATATGTCTTATTCATTGTTTTTAAAAGTTTTAATTGTAAATTAAAAATATTACTGAAATGTTATAAATTCAAAGATTAGCAAAACGGTCTAAACATTTTTCAAAGAAATTTATGTTCGTTTCTATTTGTAATGCATCGAAAAATTTTTAAAGTACAGTTATAGAGCTTAATTTACATCACAGTGAGACAGACGGTGTGATGAAGCTTAAGTTTTGATCCACAATTGGTATTTACATTATGTTTAAAAAATGATTCGCATAGATTTAGAAAAATAATTGTAGACTTTAAGGTAAACATCATTGTATATTTTTTATAAATACTGGAAGTAGAAAATTTATGCAAGTTCAATAATGATGTGAATTATCCTATATGTTTTTTTGTATTGAATAAACATTATTTAGAGGAAGGGTAAACTTTTTAGATTATCTCAATATAGAATTAAAGCCGGTGATAGGGCGTGGAGGTAATTCACTTGACAGTACCGTTCATGAACAGGCTCAATCAAACCGAGCTGTAACATTTCAATTTTTGTCTGTTGGGCTTTCTTTAGGGATTCTTATTTTCTCTACTTTATTCGTTGAGTTAATGGATTAAATATATTCAAATAAATTCAATGTATTGTATAGTAAATTATGATGATAAGGAATGCTTAATATGTATATTTTCAGGACACACATTTATATACTATGCTATATATATGCTACCTGTATGTGTTTTGATATGATTTTGATGTTGATTTAATGGACAAGTATCGTTATTTAATTGCCCTAGGGACAAATTTGAATCGACAACAACCAACCCCTCGAGTTTTTGTTTTTAAATTAACACAGGGAAAAAAGAAACTGGTTGACAATATCATCAGAAACCCTCCGGATTTGACTTTTTAGGTTAACAAACGATTTGCATCATTAGAACTGTGTTTTTAAACCGCCTTTTTTGAACTTAATTATGAAAAAACGTTTGAGTTTTCATCTCATGCGAACCCTTTAAATTTAAAAGCAATTTGATAAGGTTTTTTATTTGATTTGGGTCGTCAGACCAAAACTAAATAATGGTAGCGAAATTTCAGAGTCTAAATGCTGTTAATTGCAAAAAATGCCAAAAGTAGTCAACTTTTTTGAAAGCGTTACTTCCCTTCATATGTACAACTAAAAGCCGAAAAAATTCAGGGGAGATCACTGCGTAAAGAATGGTCAAAAGACAGGCTCATTGATTTTTCAAGCAAAATAATTCCCCGAATGGTCGAAAATTTCTAACTATTTTTATTGTATTTTTGATCGAAAATAAGTAAATAAAAGCGGACATTCAAATTCTGAACACAGAAGTTTCACGACAAACCTAACAAGCAATTAGTTCTCAAAAACAGCTTAAAATACGATTTAAAAGAAAGAAAGTTTTATTTTGTTACAATATTTCAAAAAATTACAACCATTCAAAGTTAAAAATAGGTTGGCTTATGAATTGTCCAATAAAATGCACAAATCAAATTCGCGGATGAAATATATTTTATCAATGAAAAACTGTTTTTTAGGGGATGCATTACCGAAAACTACTCAAAAGAAATCTGACCGCCGATAGTGAAATTAGATTCTACTGCCGGACTGTTTGGCGAAAAGATTTTCGCTAAATTATTATTCAATTTTAAACAACAGGTTTATCGTGAACAAAATACCTCGAAATTAATAGGATTACAAACCCCGAAATGCAATGGAAGTTCTAAATTTAGAAGACTTGACTTTATTCAACATCGTTAGTATAACTTCTCACGTGGTGCAGCGGTAACGCGCTCGCCTTAGTGAGTGAGAGGTTTGAAAGTTCAAATCCAGTCGAGGAAATTTTTTTCAAATTCTTTTTTAAGTGTCTTTGTTAAGGAAGTAGCCAATGATATGCAAGGATAAAGTGTGGCTGTCGTAAAAAATGAACATAAAATGATTTTTTTGATGCAACTTTAGTTATGCAAAATTCGGGTATGTATCAAACTCTGGTGCCTTGCAAGATGAATTATAGTACATAAAAATAAACTTATACAGGAAAAAACATACAGATATACAGCACGATTTAGATTGCAAAGATAGAAAAACCACAGAGCTTGCAACCCTTTGATTCTTTATAAATTTACTACATGCTTAAGTAAGCTCCCAGGATTATTTACATCTGTGTTAAACAACAGTTTAAAGTTGTTACAAGTCCTTATTTTAGAATAAATATGGTTTTCTTCAGGCCCGTTCACATATAAATTCACCGGGTGAGCGGTTTTCGCGCTCGTTAGGAACAGAGTTTGGGGTTAAATCCCCGTAAAAAAACTCATTTTTTTTTTTAATTTTTAAGTAAATAAAATTGGGTTGAATATCGTGTTGCAATTAGTTTATAGCCTTTATACAATTAAAAAACCTTTAAAAATTTGGGGGCATATACTTAACAAAAATTTACCCCTTTTAATTTGAACCCAAACAAATTCGCCTTCTTGCCTTTGATTTATTCAGTTTTGACTTTGTTTTGAGGTGGGATATTTTGCTTTAAACATAGGCACACTTTTCACAATAAAACATTTTGCTTATTTTTTATCTTTGACCCAAATTGACCCAATTCTTATAATCATAATCAAAAATATTGTTGAAACCATTGAAATTGTAAAAGTTTATCAGTGATTCATAATTAAACTATAATACGTTTATTCAATGTTAATTCACGCTAACAGTTGTTTTAATATTAATAATACCATATCTAATTTCATAAGGGTATCAAACTGGATATCAGGAACCGTACATATATTATTTTCATAGCTTGTGTAACCAAAAAATAGAAATAAATCCATTTGGGCAAGGATTTATTCAATGTGTGTTACATTTAAAAGCAGGACAATAATAATAGTTTGCATGTACTTAGATTGGAGAAGATTATGATACATCAAGTTTTGCGCATTTGTACAAGAAAGCACATCAATAATGTAAGGAAAATGTATGTTCTGGGTATTAATGAACATAAAAAATTTCAGGTCATAGTTTTCATTTCAATTTGCATATATCCTGTATAACAACATTTATATATTTCAATTTAAAGATAGTTAACAGGAAAAAATGTATTATATGACTATCACGTTTCTTTTTGTTTCATTATTAACTGATTTTGAGAGCATAGACCAGTAAGTTGATATGGAAAATGAAAATGGAAAATAGAAGCAAAGCTTTCCACTTCTTGCAATACTGCACAGTGTTCTAGGGTACTACCTATGTGTATTAACAATATAAAGCATGCATTAGTGCATCGACAAAACTAGTCAAAACCATATTAAATTACTCGTCTAAAGTTATATTCCCCGTTAATGCACACCGTATAAATTCTTAAGAAAGATAATTTTGTCAACAGATTATAATTCAAACAGAATCAAAAGTCCCGGAAGGGTTTCGTACCAAAAAACGGATAGTGCAAACTATTTGAAGTCAACTACGTTAGCTCATAGAGGCCACTTTCAAGTGTATGATGTATGAAAATCATATCATATATCAAATTATCCCTGTTGTCATGAACAAACTACTTTAAAAAAAAACAATAAAAAATAAATATTACTTTATGTACACCTTTCCTTTTTAGCATCAATTTATCAATGATAACTTCATATCGTTCTTTTAGTATATGGTTGAGACTTTTACCTATAATTAGTTTATTATTGTTTCTATAATATTTAAATCAGTTAATGAAGCTAAACCATCCTTTGCTTCTTTTTTGGTTTAACAAGTAATTGAATATTCTGTATGGAATTCAAAATACAACCACTTTGTTTACATTAAATTATACATTTTTTAGAGATTAAGTTTAACATTCACATTCTTCATTTGAAGTTTATACCTATTTATTTGATACCACATGGTCATGGTCAAAGAGACGTTTTAAGGATACTCCTGATGCATTGTTAGAAATGTTTATTACATTATTACTTTTTTACATCTGATATACATAATGATACACTTTAAGCCACGACACGAATATGTGACATTTACCTATTACATAAAGAAATGAAAAAAAATGCAAAAACAGTTATTTCTTTAATTGTTATACAATAAGATAATACAATATAAGATATAATAATACGTAAAAAATAGTCATTGTTACATTGTTAGATATTAAAATTACATGAAAACCTTTTTACATCTGATATACCTTTTTTATAAAGAAAAAATATGCAATTTTCATAAAAAAAGTTCATTCTTTTAGATATTATAGATACATGGAGAAATGTAGTGTCTATAATTTTACAGTGGTACAACAAAAATGGCCTTTTAAAAATGCTATACAGTTTTAAATACTCAAATAAACACACTTTTACGATCTCTGATTTTTAATCTTTTACAAATAAAATATATATAAAAGAATGATATGGTACTTAAAGCAGCACTCATCCAGATGTGTTAAATGAATCTTCTAAAAAATAAAATAAAGTAATAACATTTAAATTCAGATTCTTTCAAAAATGAATAATTTTGAATATATTATACAAAGATAACAGTATAAACATATCTTTATGTGTTGCTTTCGTGAATGGCTTTGACATCGTTTAATCATATTCTTTAATTGCCAGTTTACGCATTTAATTTAAAAATGTACGATAGATAAGAAACAATAAAGTAAAAAAACACACTCAAAACATTATATATATATTTATTTATTTATTTATTTATACATAATATTATGTGTTCGTCATTTAAGGTTATACAATTATGAATAAAATGTTAAATGATATACTATATACTATACTATACTATATTAAAACAACAACTGGTGTTTGCACATATATTTAAATTAAAATAAAGAGTTACGATCGTCGTTTTATCATATCAATTTTGTTTAACTGATCTTTTTATTCTAAGAGTCAATTTTACCCTAAATGAAAAATAGTCGTACGGTTTATAGTAACAAAAATAAATTCTCGTTTAAAAGACGTTAAATCCGTTTAATATGTTGATTTCTTTCATCAACTGTAAGTCAAGAAGTTTTCATTTGTAAATTTCTTTGCTTGTTTCTATTATCGGAATGGTTATATTAATAACCAAACTATTTCGAAAATACATTAAGGG
>NW_026858876.1:0-15800 GCF_026571515.1 Ruditapes philippinarum
TTTTTATGAATAGACTCAATCAAACCGAATCTGCAATTTTCATAAAATGCTGTTGTTATTGCAACCGATGGATCAACCTTTTTCCAGAGTTTTTGTTATAATGTTTCATTTCATATGATTAAAGATTGTATATTAGTGACATATATTACAATTTATTAATTAATATATTAATTGAGTTCAAAATTAAAGCTTTTTTTGTCTAAATTAGATACGATAAAAACAAAAATTAATAAGTTCATCCTAGAGGTACAAATTGGAAGAACCGACAAATAACCTTCACAATTGGCACCGACAGGCGAACACTGTCTTCCAGAAGTATTTCTTCCAGGGCATTTCTGCCCGCTAAATTTCTCCTCAGGGTTGTTACAAAGTCTATGTCTGTATTGTTGACCATCACAGTAGCATTCATTTGACCACGGGGACCAATGGCTCCACTCACCATGGACTAAGCAATAAACAAAATAACATGACTATATAATAATAAAACTTCGTATTTTTTATTTATGTTATTATAAATACAAGTTGCTTGCTAGATATAAGGGAGTATATAACCAATTTTATGTCAGCAAGGCTATATTTTATCATATATCCCGTTAGTAACTTGTATAAAGAATTTATAATAACGCAAATAGTTGTTGAAAACCCATCACTTTTAGAGTGTTTTTCATAGAAGCGCGGAAAAAGGCATGCTGAAATAAGATTACGTCAGTCGAAATTTAAACAATTGTTATAATTTGTGAAGAGTTTGAGTACAAAAATAAAAAAAATAAAAAACTTTCTTCGAGATAAAATAAGGGTAAAAAAATACCGGAAATATTAAAGACTAAAAATATAGCGTACATAAATATTGGATATACATATATTTCCAAAACGGATAAATAAAATCATAAGCTATTTTTGAATTCATATATTGTTTTAGAAATACATACTCTTTTTTATGAGGAAAGGTTGACAATAGGGTAATACTGTAGTGCTTTGCACAACTGTAAAATGTGTCTGTACTGGTTTGGGAGATAAACTCGGCCGAAAATCGGTGTTTTTGGGGCATATTTCATTTATTTGTTTACGTATTCTGATGAATCTTGCACCATAATAAACTTCAGCTCTTCGATTTTCCGGTATCACCATAAAAGTTATATTTAGAAACATAACGGGTAATTTGAGAGGCCCTGGAAGAGGTACGTAAAAAGGATATTTTAAGCGCGTGCGAGTAGATAATTCCGGCTCTTTGTTTTCTTCTTAAAAGAGTAAGTTAAAACGTAAAATAACATGTTTTAGATATTTTATTATTTCTTTGCTGTTCATTTATGTCAAATAAAAAATATTTGTTACCAAAATTGTTGAGCATTACGTTTAGTATAATGAATATCTATGATAACACGATATTTATATATGCAACGTACTATGTAACATATAAATCATTTTTACGTAAAAACACATGCATTATCATTAATTTTTTTTATTAACGAAATATGTAGTTAATGAATTAATGATTCAAATTTATTTTTGCTTAGCTTAACAGAGTGAAGAAGAAATTAATTTAGTGGTATTCAACCTACACATTAACATATAAAAGGAGCCTTTCAATCCATTCCACTTAAAGATTACAATTGTGTAATCAGCCTTTTTTCTGAGTTAGCAAGACAAAAGCGAATCTGAATTTCATCTACAAAATGTATACGTAAACTTCGTCTGCTTGACCGGTAGTCGGTCAATATATTTAAGTACCCCTGTACGGGCCTCAAAATGAGCATCTGCTGCACATGCGCACAACAATGGGATTCCCGTACTTTTTATAGGCATGTTTTGTAAACAAACAGGTAAAAGTCTGTGTTATTTTTTAAATATCTTACCAAACTTGACAAAATTTCCAGATATTGTCGAATTCCAGCAATAGTATGAGATGGTGAGCTTGATTACATTAAAAATTCCGATAGCTCGATTTAATTATAATAAAGTTTCCTTTTAAAAGGAAAGGCTTGCACAGTTGTGCCTTCATCCCAACCCTTTAAAATTGTTTTTTTTTGTTTCAATTTATTATCACAATTTTTTTTTGAATTACGGTATTTGAATATCATAAAGTGTTTACTTAGTTGTTGTTTTTTGTAAAAACGAATATTTTTTGTCAAAACGATTTGAAATCTATTCTCTATTGTATAAAACTTATAAAGAAAATAATCAATCATAAAAATACTAACTATTCTATCATACTGAAAAGGAAACAAGTGTGCACATTTCATTTCCAGAGAAATCATTCGTTTTGGCAGTTGCTAATTTCATTTATATAGCATCTTTATGGACAAGTAAATGCACTAAAATACTTCGTTACGTGGTACCAATTAATAAGCATGTATCAACTATGTTACACGACCACAGATACGATGCGCTAACGTGGTAAGGTTAATGATATGCATGGGCTATTTTTAGATTACCTCACTGCGTTCATTAGATCTAAATATAACTCGATCATGCACTAATATTCTGTGTGATATTACCCTTTGGAGACGTAACCATCCTCTATTGTATCAGGTATATATGTTAATATACGTACCTGATTGTATAAAACTAATACAGACAAAAACAATTATAAAAGAAACTAACTTTTGCGTCTTGAAAAAGAATTGAAACGGAACAATTTCGTTTATAATTTATTACGGTTTAAACCGATAAATCAAGTAAAAATAGAAATCCTATTTATATAAACAAACTGGGATTACCGAAGTAACTAAAATAGCTTAGATTTCCGTAATATTACTTCGTCTGATTCCGCATTATGACGGAATCGCCCGAATTGTCACGATTGCAATCGGAACTACATCGGCTATAATCATTAAACCGAAGAGTGACGGAAAGGGCCAAAAAGTTGCGATTGGCACGATTGCAGCTGGTTTCTCGTTCAATCATGCACTAACAAATGTAAGCTGGAAACCACCTAACCGGAACAACTTTTCCAAAACAAATGGGCTTGCCGTGGCTGCAAGCCAAAAAGCCGAGTTTATCAACCAGCCGAAGTTATCTCCCCAACCAGTATATTAGTATTGATAATAAAATTATTTTATATTCTTCAAGTTATTTGATTTCATTTCTTTCAGTATTGAAGAATAAATATTGCTCAAGTCGTTCCCGTATGGAACGAGATGTTGCACTTTTCATTATTGCAAATGAACAATAATACGAAGGTTTTTCTTTTTCCTTTTTAATTATTATTTAAAATGACTTTTCACATTTACCCTTTTCAATCTCTTGACGGTAGAGCCGCTGTAATGCATTTTTCTGGATAATGTTTGAAAAGAAAATAATCATGTAACGATAAAAATATTCAAATCATGTTGTGTCATGATATTGCATTTGTCAAAGGGATTATTCTTTAGTAATATATCTTCTACATTCGATATTATTAATATGATCACTTTAGATTTTTATTTGTATATCTTACCTTTATTTGGTTTATATATCTCTTTCTTAGAATCATATTCTTGTCCTAGGAATAAAAGTTTATCAATATAAAAACAATAGGTACACGTCTTATTATAATAATGCTGAATTAATTTTGTATATAGTACAGTAAAACTAGATATTACTGTGAGTAATTGCACTTATATAATACATGTAGTATTTAAACTGGAAATGAAGTTAACAAGATCATAGTCTCAAAATCATTTTTAATATTATATTAGTTAAGACGAATAAATTCGGGAGGCATACAAAAAAGTTGTTTTCACTCTGTTAATGGAAAATGATATAAAGAGCTACTGCCTATAACATAGGAATAACAGAAAAAGTGTACAAGTCATTTATTTGACATATTTTTTGCAATTTGGTAAAATTATTGTTTCAGAACTTTGTATTTACAAAACTTTTAAATATTCTTTTAGCATTATATATCTACAAAGAGAATGATCATACGCTATTGATGACTTGAAAGTTATAGCAAATGCATACCTTCTCCAGAATATACTTTCACTTCGCATAAAATCAGTGAAGAAAAACTAAGCTCTTCCAGTAAAATATATCTTGTTGTTACATCGTTCAGTTGTATTGTTCTACTTGGTGTAATCTCTTCGTAAATAAATGCCATCTTTTCCAGTTCCCACACTGTTAGTCCGGTTGAAATTACAATGTGGTATTCAAATATTTTTTCGCTGTAATAAATGCCAGTATCTAACCAAACGTTTTATGATATTTGAATTTCGTATGCTGTGTCAAAATAAATGGTCAGTAGTACAATTAATTCGACATGTCGAAGAAACTTTGAGATAATGTTTTGATGGGCGATGCACCTTATACAGAGCATTTGGACAATGTCGGTACATGTGAGAATTCGCAGTTCAAAATACTTTTTTTAGAAAAAAAAAAATAATGAATTTTTCGAGGATTTAATAACATTTGAGTGTACGGACTGACAAAACCAAGAGCACGATGAAAATCTGTTAAATTTGCTGTTACGGGCTAGATAGGAAGATTTGAAATTTAATCTACACAAATGCATAATAGGTGCAATTGAGGCCAAATGCTTTGGTAATTTACTGGGCTCAGACGGAGTGAAACTGACTAGGACAAAGCTTCAGCAGTTATAGGTATGAAACCTCCTCGGAGCTATGCTAAACCCTGTTAGGCATGATGACGTATAAGGCCAACTGTCACAAATAGTTAGTCATATGCGGTACCTGCTGGACGTCCACGTCCCCTAGCACCGACTTAATAAGCAAAATTCAACATTTAAACATGAAAATGGTGAAATTTAGATCAGCTTTCACATCATTAAACATCACAATAACAAAGCGAAGAGTTTTCTTCTTTTCTTTTTTTCCCTCATATAAGCACTGCTTGCAATAGCTTATTTCAATTGACAGAATCAAATACTGAAATCAACGATATATGTAAGTTTAATTTAGTTTAAACATATTTTATTTAGCAAATTTACAAGCATATATCATTTTACATCACAATATATACGGATTGAAAAACAAGCATAACACTTATATAAAATCCTTTCCATGGCAAGGTTCGTCTTTATTATTTCATTATATGACCAGCAAACTCGTTAATTTGATAATGACTTAAAGAAAAGTAATGCATTATTAATAGTAGTATAATTTGTTCTAAAATAGAGAAAAACGAAAACAAATTCAAATAGTGTTCACAGATTCCATTGAAGATTAAAAACCACTAAATCTGGTACAACAAAAGCATAAGAGATGTTTGCAATTTGTATATAACATTGTTATTTTCATTGCTTCCGAGAGCTCTGAACTTTTCCAATTTTTATTACCATTAAACGCATAATAAAATCATATCACATTTAGTTTTTGTTTCTAAAAACGATCTGTGGTTATTTAAATGAAGAAAAGGAGAAGATCTGGGGTTATTTGAATCCTTTATAGGTCATCAAGCTGGTTATTATTTACTGTTTCTATTAATATAACTTCATAAAGATGTTTTAATTGCTTTACATGTAAATTAAGCTAAAAGTTGACATTTATGCTACATAATATATTGGGACGTGTAAATTAAGCTAAAAGTTGACATTTATGCTACATAATATATTGGGACGTAACTGATGATATTTACTTTTTTCAACTTTAAACATTTGGTATTAATCCATTTAGGTTGGTGCTTGAGACAAAAAAGAGAAAAATCATTTTCTAAAGAACGCCTAACAGGGCAAAACTGAAAATGTTACATGCTCGGTTTTATATAGTATTCTGCGTACCGGTCGAATGTTCCCCTACCGATTATTTTCCTAGTGAAAGAGTTAACGGTAGTGTATTCATTTAACTGTTAGGGGAGCGTAGGTTTGATTTAGCCGGGTCATGGATGGAAGTGAAAAATGCCGGCTACCGTCCACGACCCCAAGCGTTTTGTTTGTTTTGTTTTAGTGACGCAAACTTTCTTTTTTATATCCGTTATGGAGTCTAAAACGGAATCTTTGTGATTCGAAATGTATTTTTGTTTCATAATATTTTACTTCCGTTTGATTACAATTTAAGAACATTATTTTCACATAACAATTTTAACAAAGGGTAAAAAGGACTGAAATACACATTCTAGCTCAACATTAGCACCATATCCCTGCATTATGATTTTCACGGTGTAATTAACGAAAACATTCGTGAGCAATAACAAAAATTAAGACGGATACAAATATAAAACAGCAAAAGGAAATCGACGTTAATTAAAATAAAAAAATGTTTGCTATCAATATATTTTATTATTATTAAGAAAATTCATTTTCCTGCACTTGCAGTTTGTGATGATTTGTATGGCTATCAAAAATGTGTTAATTAAAAAAGAAATCGAAATGAAAAAAATAATTGTTAATCTTAAATCACATGTACTTAATAATTATTTTTTAAAAAAAATTGTACTTTTGATCTACCTATTGAATCAGGACGATGGAGTGGTGTCCCTTTGAACGGCAGGAAATTTGTGAGATGAAACTGGTATTGGTGACGAATACCACTATGTTCTTAAATGTAAAACCCTTTCCGAACAAGGGAAAAAATTATCAAGCCATATAAAAACCCAAACACAGCAAAGTTTAATAAGCTTTCTAATTAATCGTAAAAATAAAAATAAACTAATCAAGTTTAGCAAGTTTATTAAAATGGTCACAGATGATATTAAAAATAACTCAATATAGGATAGTAAATTAGTAAATAGTTGCTCAATTTTATTAACCATTTATTACAACAGACATTTTCATTTTTTGTGTTAAAACAAATATTTAATTTAATATCTCACTGGTTAGTTTAAGTTTCCTATGATGAATATTGTACAATATATAGTTTATTTGTAAGGAGAATTTTATTGTTACATGTTTCCATCTCTTGTAACTAAAAAACATGCAGTTATCAGCCAGGATTACTTATGGAATATTTAAATAATGTTTTGAAGGCTGGATTTGTCGTCTTGGTCTAAGGTTAAAACTTACACTATCTTAGTATTCTGTGCAATTAGTATATGTTATTCTAAAAATAAGAAAGAATAAATTATTATGGTAGCTAGTGTGTGTGCGCGCGTGTGTGTCATGAACTGTCATATAGCTTAGTATTACTTTAAGAATCAGTTTATTTTGCAATAGCTCTACTATGTTCGTATCACAAAAAAATAAACATCTGATATATATATATATGTTCGAGATCATTTCCGGGTAATGGGATCCCGACAGTATTACTAAGGTCTACTTCGATTGGTAAATGGCTTGAGTTCTGCCATCAACTTTATACACAGCTATAAGATTAAAAGATTTCAAAAAGATGCTAAGTTACAAAGTAAACATAGCATTCATATCGCCTATTGTCACTAATTTAAGTTCATTACCATCACATTTCATTATTAAGAGAACTTACATTACAGTCATAACAGCGGCAAAACATCCTGTTATGTATGCAACATATTATATGTATATAGTGTTATCACTGTTCTATTTTTAGAACATAAACTACATGTATGTACTAGAACTTTCTTAACTGTTGTAGAAAATTCTAGATTATGATTCATGCATTATATTTAGATAGAAATTTCCGGAATGTTCTTTATTGTTGAAGTTGCTAGATTATGATTACTGTAGAACATGGAAGACTATTCTAGAAACTTCTTAGCTTAATATATATAGGGGACATTTTTCATTCGTTTTATCTTTTAAGTCATCAGTTACCTTTCAAGTCATCAATACATTTGGAGTATTATTTAACTTGGATATTAAGTAATTTTTTGGAGCTTGGATTTTAAAATTATTCTTGTGGATTTTGTTGTGGGAATTTATTCTTAAGTGTTCTTGGATTTAACTTGGATTTAACTGTGCTATTCAAAAAGGATAATTCCAGGATCAGACTAGACATTTGAAATTTACATTTTTATTTGGACTTCAGGTATTTGTAAACATAATTTGTTATTTAATTTTTCTTTAATAATTTTTCTGTAATAAATTTGTTATTATTACAAGTTTGTTGCTGGCTTTTCTTTCTCGTTACGCCTGGCTCGTAACAGAAATTGGGCGCTCGTCCGGGATTGAATATTTCTTTTTGGCTATATAATTGGAAATCATTACCGTTTATTTTACGTTTTATTATTACCGTATTTACTCATTTACTAAGTTGATATCATAGTTGTTCTGTTAAGTGTACCTTTCAATTTTAAAATTTTTGAAACACATCACTTTTAAGTTTAAAACCAGCAGCAAGCAGTCATGTCTTTTGATTAAGAAAAGTTTGTAGCTGAACCTTCCCAGGAGGTATTAGATTTGGCTAAGAAAACTGATTTGCTCGATCTTGCAAAAAAGTACAATTTATCAGAAATGAAATCTTCTATGCGTAAACAAGAAATAAAAAATCTTCTGATTCGTTATTTTGTTAATGAAGATATTTTTGGAGAAGATGCACAAAGGGAAGAAAGGCAGTTGGAAAAAGAAAGGGAAAGGCAGTTTGAAAAAGAAAGAGAAGAGAGAGAATTTCAGTTAAAAGTGAGAGAATTAGAAATCAGAGAGAGAGCAAATCAGTTTGAACATAGAATGAATTCAAAATTTGATGTCACTAAAAATATTAGGCTTGTTCCACCTTTCCAGGAAAAAGAAGTTGATAAGTATTTTCTTCATTTTGAAAAAGTTGCTGAAAATTAAAATGGCCAAGAAAGCACTTGACATTACTTTTACAGAGCGTCTTAATTGGTAAGGCTCGTGAAATCTATACCCAATTTACTGTTGAACAAAGCTCTAATTATGATAATGTAAAATAATTAATTCTGAAAGGTTATAAATTAGTACCAGAGTTTTACAGGCAACAATTCAGAAATTCTAAGAAAGAAATTGGTCAAACCCATGTCGAATTTGCAAGAGAAAAGAACAACTTTTTGATCGGTGGTGTCTATCTAAGAAAATTAATAAAAATCATGAAAAGCTCAGACAGCTCATGTTGGTTGAAGAGTTTAAACGTTGTATTCACTCTGATGTTATATCTTTCTTAGATGAAAATCAGGTAGAAACTTTAGAAGAAGCTGCCCGTCTAGCTGATGATTATTCTTTAACCCACAAAGTCTCATTTATAAATAAAGGAAAGTCCACACCCACACATTTTTAGTTCAGTTCTGGTAATTTATCTGGCTCATCTAGTCAGTCAAATACTCCCAAACCAAAGTCATCTGATGAACATAAAGGTCATAGTCCCTTATCTCGTCTTCTGTATTTATTTATTTTACATGCAATTATTGCAAGAAAACTGGACATCTTATTTCTGATTGCTTTACCTTAAAAAGGAGGCAACAGCAACGTGATGAGGCCAAACCCACAGGTCTAACCACTTCAAGGTCTGAACCTCAGTCTTGTTTTGATTACAATGCAATTTTGAAGGTCATAGAACCCAAGTCTAATTCTATAATGGAGATTTATGAACCATTCCTTTCGGAAGGTTCCGTGTCACTTATCGGTGAAACTTGCCCATCTACTCCTATTAAAATTTTAAGAGACACAGGAGCTTCTCAATCTCTTATTTAAAAAGATACACTGCCTTTTTAGCTCACCTGAGCATGCTCAGGGTGAGCTTTTAGGATCGATGATTGTCCGTCGTCCGTCCGTCGTCCATTCACATTTAGTTGTTAACACTCTAGCGGTCGCATTTTTGCCTCAATCATCATCAAACTTGGTCAGGATGCTTATCTACTTAATAGCTCGTATGAGTTCGAATATGGGTCATCTCGGATGAGAAACTAGGTCACAAGAGCTAAAAATAAAAAAAACATTGTTAACACTTTAGAGATCACATTTTTGCCTCAATCATTATCAAACTTGGTCAGGATGTTTGTCTAGGTGATAGCTCGGATGAGTTCGAACATGGGTCATCTCGGAAGAAAAAGTAGGTTACCGGAGCTAAAAATAGAAAAACCTTGTTAACACTCTAGCGGTCACATTTTTGCATCAATCATCATCAAACTTGGTCAGGATGCTTATCTAGTTGATAGCTCGGATGAGTTTGAACATGGGTCATCTCGGATGAAAAAGTAGGTCACCGGAGCTCAAAATAGAAAAACCATGTTAACACTCTAGAGGTCACAATTTTGCCTCAGTCATCATCAAACTTGGTCAGGATGTTTGTCTAGGTGATAGCTCGGATGAGTTTGAACATGGGTCATCTCGGATGAAAAAGTAGGTCACCGAAGCTAAAAATAGAAAAACCTTGTTAACACTCTAGCGGTCACATTTTTGAATCAATCATCATCAAACTTGATCAAGATGCTTGTCTAGGTCATTGCTGGGAATAAATCGAACATGGGACATCTCGAATGAAAAACTAGGTCACAGGAGCTAAAAATAGAAAAATCTTGTTAACACTCTAGTGGCTACTGTTGTGATCCAAATATTCTGTTAATTGGTCTGAAAGTTTGTTTTGATGATTTCTAAGTCAAGATCGAACATGGGTCATCTTGGATGAAAAACTAGGTCACCCCGCCCAAATATGGAAAAACCTTGTTAACATTCTAGTGGTCACATTTTCGACTCAATTATCATCAAACTTGGTCAGGATGCTTGTCTAGGTAATTGCTTGGATGAGTTCGAAATCGCATGTGAAACTAGGTCACCGGAGCTAAAAATAGAAAAATCTTGTTAACACTCTAGTTGCTACTGTTTTGATCCAAGTATCCTGGACATTGGTCTGAAAGTTTGTTTTGATGAGTTCTAGGTCAAGTTTGAATATGTGTCACCTGGGTAAACTAGGTCGCACTGCTCAAATATGGATAATCCTTGTTAACACGGTAGTGGTCACATTTTTGACTCACCTGTCATGAGACTTGGTCAGAATGCTTGTCTAGGTAATTGTTTGGATGAGTTTGATTAAGTCAAGTGAGCGATCTAGGGCCATCATGGCCCTCTTGTTCTGAGAATACTTCTTCTGGATCTAGTGTCCTTATTCAAGGCGTAGAGTGTGGTTTTTCTAATGTCCCTCTCTATAATATTTATTTGTCCTCAGATTTGGTAACTGGACCGGTGGCTGTAGGTATAAGATCTTTCTTACCCTTTAAAGGTGTTCATTTATTGCTAGGTAATGACTTAGCTGGAGATAAGGTAGTGGTTAATCCACTTGTAACTGACACTCCTTGTGTGGATCAGATACCTGACCCCATTGAGCAGGAAATTCCTGACCTTTACCCTTCATGTGCAGTTACACGAGCTATGGCTAACAAGGCCATTCAAGAAGATAATTATTGTTCAGATATTGACTTAGCTGATACTTTTATAGGTCATTCTTTTGATAATGAAATAAACTTTTCTCTCACTCCTACTCTGTCTGAAAAACAGACAGATTTTTCAATGTCTGACTTTTCCACACCAAGATCTAAAGATCAAGGTCATGATACGCTGTCAAGGTCACAGCTTATCCAGGAACAACAAAATGATCCTGAGATTTCAGTCCTTTTTCAAAAGGCTTTTAGTGAAGATGAAGCTTTACAAGTCCCTGTTTGTTATTATGAAAAGAATGGGATTTTAATGAGAAAATGGCGAGCGCCCGATGTCCCTGCTGAAGAGGAGTGGACTATTAATCACCAAATTGTGGTCCCTAAATCATATCGCCAGGAAATATTAAACTTGGCTCATGAAACACCCATAGCAGGTCATTTAGGTGTTAATAAAACCTACCATAAAATTCTTAATCATTTTTATTGGCCTGGCCTTAAAGCAGATGTATCTTGGTACTGTAAATCTTGTCATACTTGTCAGATGGTTGGAAAACCTAACCAGACAATACCTAAAGCTCACTTACAGCCTATTCCTGCATTTGATGAACCTTTTAGTAAAGTGATTATTGACTGTGTAGGTCCATTACCAAAAACTAAATCAGGTTCTCAGAACTATTTGTGTGCTTCTACGCCCTTCCCTGAAGCTATTCCTTTAAGAAATATTAAAGCCAAAACTATTGTCAAAGCTCTTGTGAAATTTTTCACTTTTGTTGGTTTACCTTAATCAGTACAGTCTGATCAAGGGTCAAACTTTATGTCTGGTATTTTCCTGCAGGTCATGCACGAGTTAGGAATTACTCAATAAAGGACTTCAGCCTATCACCCTAAAAGTCAAGGTGCATTAGAAAGCATTCACCAGACTCTGAAAAAATATGATAAGGTCATATTGTTTTGACACTGAAAAAGACTGGGATGAAGGCATCCATTTATTGTTATTTGCTGTAAGAGAATCTGTTCATGAATCTCTTGGCTTCAGCCCTTTTGAATTAGTATTTTGGTCACACTTGTCGAAAGGGGGACCTTTAAAAACTTTCCTTAAAGAGAAATTCTGTCTTTAGATTTACATATTTTTTTAAAATTTTTTTCCCGTTGTTTTGATTTTTTGAAAATTTCTATGATGTTTTGGGGTGTGCTTTATTTAAAATCAAAACCAAATTTTAAAGAAAACAAAATATGAGGAATTTCCAGGGGAAAAATTTTAACCCGGTGATAGAGTACTTGTCTTTTACCTTACCGGGAAAACCCTTTCAGGGAAGGGTCTTTTGTCCCTTTTTACTATTTTAAAAAAAGGTTTAGTTTACCTTTTTTTATTAATTTCTCCTGGGAGGGCCCAAGGCAAAAAAGGGGGAATTTTTGGAAATTTCCCCCTTACTGATAGAAACAAAGAAATTTAGCTTTGTTTTTAGGGGGTTTTAAATATTAAAAATTTATGCCTTTTTGGTTTTGAGAATCCCCCAGCCAAATTTTTAGAGGCTTTTTTAAACATTTGGGAATATCTGGTTTTACAGGATTGCGCATACATTCTTTACGCAATCATCTTAAATCTGATGAATGGGAGGGAAAAACTCAAAAATATAAGGGCATTTTCGACCGACTTTTTGGGTGTAAAAATTTACAGTTAAACTTGGGAAAAAATGAATTTTTTTTGAATTTTAAATTTTTTGGGGTTTTTGTGGGCAGGGAAAAATAAAAATAGAGTTTTGGGGCAAAAATATCTCGAATTTCATGGGCCTTTCTTTGTAAAAAAAAATGAAAAGCGAATTTTTTTTTTTTTTGGCAGGGGATTTAAATTTTTTTAAAAACTTTTCGGTTATTTCAGAAAAAACCCTTTACCCAAAAATTTAGAAAAAAAAAAAAACAAATTTTAAATTTTTAATTTACAAGTGTTAAAATTTGGGATTTGACAGTCTTAAAACTATACTTAAGAGTGCACCAGTTCTCTTGGCACCATATTTTAATAAAAACTTTAAGTTAGCAGTAGATGCTAGTGACATAGGTGCTGGAAGTGTATTGATCCACGAAGACAACAATGGTGTTGACCATCCTGTTTGTTACTTTTCTATAAAGTTAAATGAACATCAGAAAATTTACTCTACTATAGAGAGAAAAAGTGCCTTGCTCTTATTCTTGCTATTCAGCATTTTGAAGTTTATCTAACTTCTTCAAAGTTGCCTGTTGTTATCTTTAGTGATCACAATCCCCTCACTTTCTTGCATAAACTTAAAAACAAAAATCAAAGGCTGTTAAGGTGGAGTTTGTTTTTGCAAGAATATAATCTTGACATTAGACACATTAAAGGAAAGATAATTTGATCCCTGATGCACTTTCTCGTGTCTAAAACTGATATTTGCAGTATTTTACTTTTAGCATCTGTATAATCTGATTGTTTAATTTTACTTTGTTGTTTGCTATTGTTGATATTTAATTTTACCTTGTTGTTTGCTATTGTATATATTAACATATATATGATTTTTATATAAAATTGTTTCAACATTTCTCCTAAGTTTTTTTTATAAGTTACATTGTCGGATTTATGTAAAAGAAATATTCATTTCATTCATATTTCTTTTTCTTGAAGAGGGGAAGTGTTATGTATGCAACATATTATATGTATATAGTATTATCACTTTCTATGTTTTAGAACATAAACTACATGTATGTACTAGAACTTTCTTAACTGTTGTAGAAAATTCTAGATTATGATTCATGCATTATATTTAGATAGAATTTTCCGGAATGTTCTTTATTGTTGAAGTTGCTGATTATTTTTTACGTTTGAAAATGGAAGGGTTATTTTTAGCTTCCCTTTGCAAAATATTAGGGAATTTTTTTATTTGTTTTATCCTTTTTTAAGGGCCCTCAGTTACCCTTTTAAGGGCATCCCAAAACATTTGGGTATTATTTAATTTGGATTTTAAAATTTAATTTTTTGGGGTTGGATTTTAAAAATTTTTTCTTGTTGGGTTTTTTTGTGGGAATTTATTTTTAAGGGGGTTTTTAGGAAAATTGATTTAAATGTGTTTTCAAAAAAGGAAATTTTTTCCGGGAAAATAGCATTTGAAAATTTAAAATTTTTTTTTTGGGGCTTCAGGGATTTTTAAAAAAATTTTTTTATTTTATTTTCTTTAATTTTTTTTGGTTTAAAAAAGTTTTTTACAAATTTGTTTTTGGTTTTTTTTTTTCGTTTTCGCCTGGCTTTTGTGGCAATCCAAGTACAAAAATAGCGAGTTTTTGAAATAACAAAAAGATGATATGTCAACAATTATATTTAGTTCTCGCGAAGTTTTCAAAATGTTTTTAAAGCTTATCTATAGACATATTAATGACAAAGACGTAAGGGTAAGACAAAATATTAAATATTATATTTATATATAATATTATGTACTTTTTGAAAGATATAAAAAAAATATGGGTTGGCGTGCCTTGAGGCTGTTAGGGTTAGGGTGACACTCTCCTCTTAGCTATTTTCCTTTCAAATTTGCCTCTGGCCTTCAAGTCCCTTCTACTACACCCTTATATTTTGTATGACTTATTCCTCTTCTTTAATTTCTTTATCGGTTTCTATGATTTCCTGCAATGTACCTACCCGTGCTTTGCCCTTGTGCCCTGTTTAGTTTCCTGATTGGCTCCTTGCCGGTGTTCCTGTGTCGCTATGTCGCACTGAGGTATGCGTTCGTTGAATGTCACCTTTTCTTATTGATCTTTTTTCATATTTTATATATAAAAGATAAAAGCTCACATTTAAATGCACTTGAGTAAAAAGAAACATGCGTACTTACCCGACTGCGCTGAAAATTACTAGATACTTCACATTAAAGACGTTATGAAGGTCAAGAAGCAACCACGGTTTCATGTTATGATAGATTTCTACACAAGAGTATGAATCTGGATATGTCTGTCCATTAGTTGCCAGTAATGAAAACAAATTTTCTCCCCTTAATTGTGACGAATAAATTATCGGTTTGTCAATTGCAACGTTCCGGACTGAAAAAGAGTAACATTTGTAATTAAGTATCATAGTTTATATCAACATTTTAAACTTATGTGGCCAAGCTTGTTCAAAATTTCAGATAATTCTCTTACTCCGCTTTTGCAAAATATTTTTTATTCATTTAGCAAAATGATCCAAAAATAAAAACCGCTGCAATGCTTTTAATCCTAATTGGACTAAGAATCGCACAAAAAATATTTTTTAATTTATACATCTATCTTGCTTTATTTTTTTTTTTGTAGATTTCTTCATTTGAGTTGAAACTCTTAATCTATGTAAGACTTAAGTATTTCATGTTTCTAGGCTTTTTGGCCTCAGTGGAAGTTCTTTAAGTATCAATCAATAATCTTCTTACCGAAGATATTTTTTTCATCAACCATTGCGACCGTCTTAAAACATTTAAAAAGTTAATTTCTGATCAGTATGTTTTTTTACGTGAATGTATCGATCTGTTTGAATTGATTGATTTGAAATGATTTAAATTGAAAGAAAGTAGATTAAATCTGCTTAAATCTTATAAAGTACCTTTAAATTTTACAGTTTGATTGATCAATGCGTTTTCTTCATAGTCTTGTGCTTC
>NW_026858877.1:0-56753 GCF_026571515.1 Ruditapes philippinarum
CTTATGGGCCTATTTTTGTTTATATTATTTCACATTACATGTCCCGCTCCTTTCGCCCTTGTGCCCACTCCAGGTACTTGTTTGGTGCCTTCTGGGTGTCCTGCTTGGTTGTGTCCGGGGGCAGCGTCCTGTGAATTGTTGATCTTTATTCTTTTTATTTGAAAGGACGATTTAAAATAATATGATTTGTGTTAAAAATTTATAATTTACAAAGGAATTTTTTCAAATATGTTATTTTTTATGAAGATCAAAGAGATTTAAAGAACATGATTTAAATAAATAGAAATTATTACTGAAATATGTTTGTTTAAATGACATTCATGGTAGTACCACGGAAAGTGTCTGTTGCCACCTTAACTAGAGTTTGTTGTACCCAATGGAACATTTCTTATATCACCTGGGGCACATAACTCTTGCATCACTCCATGTTTAGCATTTTTAAAGATTCATTAGACTTTGTTACAATATCTTACGGTATAATAAAATAAATTACACATGGTTATCGGGATGATAGAGGATATTTCCCACCTTTGATCTGGTATATTACCAGTTCTCAGATTGACAATATCTTCTATCAACCCGACAGCCATTTGTTTTTTTATAAAACATTGAATCCGCTGATAATAAATAAATTAATGCTGATTAAGTACACCAGTATCTGTCATAAGCAGATATAATTATATCAAACAATTCGGTTACAGAGACAAAAGATTACATCAATATTTAGCATCTTAAATTGCTTCGTAGTATACTGTTTTAAAGCAGGTTAATTAGAAAAGCAAACACTGGTATATAATATGAAGTGACTTTACATTGTTAAATCAATTACTGAATTCTATTGGAAAAGATAAACAAGTGGACGAGTGGCATTCAATGAACTCATCCCGAAACACAATATAGAAACAAAGGACCACCGGCAGAACCGCGGCAGGATACAATGGCATACCACGGACGGGTTGTTATAATTTAAAGTTGAAAATAAGTAATCATAGAAATCGAAATGAAAATAATTGATATAAAGGTCAACAAAATGACAATAACGTAGTTGTAGGGACCAGAGGGCCGGGCAGAATTGAATTTAAAAAAAAACTAGGGAAAAAGGACTTAAACTTACCAAAAACAAAGAGGGAAACAAAAGTGTCATCACAATTAGCAATATACAAGTAATACATCTTAGGAACATAGGCGGCGGGTTAAACCGCTTAATGGTGCACCAAATCTCACTTTTAGAACCAACATGTTCCTGTAGTATAAATAACATGAGTCCCCATCAAGCAAATTCTAACAATTATCATGGTAACTATAGTAACAAAATTCTCACTTTTAAGAAAGAGGCTTTGAATAAGATGATCACCATTATTAAGAAACAGACTCTTTTTGTTTATAAGAGAAGACATGTAAAGGCAAGGCTTAAGGTGAGCATTTTGAATGTAAAAAGCATTTATGCTTAATACCTAGAGACCCCTCCGACCAAGAGTCTCAATATTCATATAGTTATCACTTTATTATGTAAATGACCACTATTGTTTTTGACGACGTCGATGCACAAAATAGAGAAAATAAGAATCCCTAAAGAAGGTCTAACACAACACAATTGAAAATGTTGCAGGCTCGGTTTGATTGAGCCTGTTCATGGACAGTACTGTAAAGTGCAAACTACCGTCCACGCCCCTAGCACCGGCTTAAGCAGAATTCAACATTTAAACATGAATGGTGAAATTTAGAATTAAGAAACATCCACAGATGTGTTCATATGGCGGTTATCATGGAACTTTCAACGTGACACTTCCGTGCCATTCCATTAAAAGCGGCGTATGGTCCCCAAGTAATAGAAAAGCGTGTGCCCTAAACGAGAAAACAATGGGCGGAACTAAATAAAATGGAATTTTGAAAGGGGATCAGAGGTTATGAAGCTTGCATATCACAAAAGTCAATGGCCCAGTGACCTTCATTGTAAAAGAACAATTCAACCAATAGCCTATAATATTGATAAAATTATATCCCTTATCGGGTAAAGGCCCTCTTATTTTGGCGAAAATGCATTTTTAAAGGTCACATCGACATTAAGATTCCTGTTCAAGTACTTGATAACCATTTAAGATTCACTCATAATAAGAAAAGTCACCCGTATATTTTCTTCGATTGTGTAAGCGACACAGAACATGCCTGTATAATATTATATATTTGTGTTTTTTTAGATACTTGTTTAATGGAATTGAGAAGTGGAACTAAATAAACACATGGACATACTATATTTTCTGGCATGTGCATTGAAGTTGGGGCGTGGACGGAGGGCTTAACTATCCAGAAATGTATTCGGTTAAGACACTTACTCAGATATATTTTATGTTCAGAATATAGGAATGAAAAATAAAGAGTAGCTCATATTGAATTAATTCTTAGTTGTTCTATAGAAAAGCAGACACAGTTCCTAGGAAAGTGAAAGATTCCTGGTCAAGTTTGATAATTAGACTTATAGGTCTTCCGTACATCCATTTGTACGTCCGTATGGATCCCGTATTAACTCAAGAAGTTTTCAAAACATTTTTAAAAAACTTATACGATATAGAAATATGGAAAAAAGGATGTAGATTTTTTTCCTAAGTGCAAAATCTGGTTGTTATTACAAGAAACAGACTAAAATATAGCTGAAATATCAATATATTGTGTTTACTTTAAAAGTGCTGTGTTTGCTTTTATGAAAATTGAATAGGATAGCTGGATTGGATAGATGGATTGATGGATGGATGGCAGGACGGACATCCATCGATCGGTCGGTCGGTCGGTAGGTAGGTCGGTAGTCGGTCGGTCGGTCGGTCGGTAGGTAGGTCAGTAGGTAGGTAGGTCGGTAGGTCGGTCGGTAGGTAGGTAGGTAGGTAGGTAGGTAGGTAGGTAGGTAGGTAGGTAGGTAGGTAGGTAGGTAGGTAGGTAGGTAGGTAGGTAGGTAGGTAGGTAGGTAGGTAGGTAGGTAGGTAGGTAGGTAGGTAGGTAGGTAGGTAGGTAGGTAGGTAGGTAGGTAGGTAGGTAGGTAGGTCGGTCGGTCGGTCGGTCGGTCAGAAGGATTAATTTTCAAACAATTTTTAAAAAAGACGCAAAGGACTGTAGATGCTAATAAAGAATTTGGTAAATAGCCATCCTTTGCAAAGCTTACACAGAATAATTAAACATATTTAAACATGTAAGTATTGTTGCGATAAGTTAAAAATAAACACAAATTGAACATAAACAGTTACTGTGTTACCAGTATGCATTTACATTACACAAGAACCCATAATCTATATTCATTTACAAAAAAAAATAAAAAAACAACAACAACATAGATTTGTATATTAGAATTAACTTACCTAAGCCTATATATCTAAAACACGCTATGCAGAAATCGATGAAGGTGATGTCAATGTTTTGATGTTTTCCGGCTTGAATTGCGAACTCTTCCGACTTTAACGGGTGATTCAAATAAGAAAGGGATGTCAGAAACATACTTCGTTTATTGCACAGTTCTTGTCTAATATTAGAGAGTCCATTTAAATCTAGTGAAAAGCAGGCTGGAGTGTCTGGAACATAATAAATAAAAAGTTATGTTTTTGTTTAGTTTGCATGGTAAAAAATAATAATGTCATATTCCATTACATTTTCAATTTAATGAATATTTTTATACTGTTTAATAGGTTTCGACCAGGAAACAATTGAATGGATCATTTTGTATCTATTTAGGTAGCTTATTAAACTGTAGTAAAGTTTTTCAAGTCTTGGATTCAGAGCTGCGTGGTATCCTATCAAATGTAAACAAACACCGCAAGCTTAGAACAAAAACATGTTTTTGTTAATTCCTCTTTTTGTTGGAAATGATTGAAATCCAGATATATATATATATATATATATATATATATATATATATATATATATATATATATATATATATATATATATATATATATATATATATATATATATATATATATATTATATATATTTAACACTTTCAACAGTATTCCGCTTCATTCGGTGTATGATGCTTGCACAAATATTTTTGTATCATTTCCAACAAAAAGAGAAATACACACACACAAAAATAATTCTTGCGTTCCAAGATGGCGGCGTTTGTTTTTATTTGGTAGGATTCGACGCAGTTGTGATTGCAAGCTCTGATTTTCGTCTTTATATGTTAATATTAACTAAATTTAAAAGGGCGACATAAACATGTCACAGTGATCAGTTTGTCGTTTTCCGCGTTTTCGTGATTTCGTTATTACATCTGGCGCCCCGCGGACCAGAATGCGAAAGCACGAAATATAGACAAAGTTATCGTGGGTTTATTGCGACAAAGTGGTCACTTAGTCATATTTGCGTGTTTTTCTCTTGCGCTCTGCGGACCGAAAATAGGACCTGGCACAAATCAACCTCCATAATGAATTGCAATGTAAAGAAATAATTCACTGGGTTCAATACATTGATATGATCTATCAAAAAATTATTTACATATCCTATTTGTACTGTTTAAAATCATTTCAAATGTGAAATTTCAAAGTCTACAATTTTGTAGCCTTTTTAATTAAGCCACTATATGACCATGCTCGGTATTGGCAAATTAGATCATTACTATGTCAGTCGTCTGATATTTATACAAGGAGTCTGAATCCTAATAGGTCACCTATAACCTTTTTTATTTTTCCTCAGCAAAGGAGTAAGTAAATAAAGACAAAACATCAAGATCACCTAAAATAGAAAAAAGTTCCTACACAAAGAATTCCAAACGGGAAAATTAAAAATGTTGCAGTCTCAGTTTTATTAGGCACAGTAGTGGTAGATTTAAGTCTTTTTTGTAGATTATCTTCGAAATCAATAATTCTAGATACTGTTTCAAAGAAATACATCCGCTGAATAAAATTCAAAATTTAACAAGGCATACAGTGCATAAAGTTTTATTACGGCAAGAAATGAAAATTAAAACTAGAGCAGTAAATTTTCTTTAACTTTGCATTATGAAAGAAAATTATTATTCAATTTGACACAGCTATGATTCGTTTAGGACTTTCTTGTCTGCCTTATGCTCTTTGTGTCAAATTTAACAGCAGATAATTAAAAACTGTAGCAAGCAACACCTCGTTTGGTTTGAAATTAAATCAATATTTGTTTCATTATTCCCTGTCGGGGTGCAAACCTTTCCGTTTATTCTATATGACATGGTTTTACTTTATTTTGTATATGCTGTAACGAAATGATAGAAATTTAGTTCCAGTTATGCCAAATTATTTTACGAAAAATACAGTCTGTTTACTCATTGAAACGTTGTAAACTGTTCGTCGGACATAAATTGTCTTAAAGTTTGTAAAATTACCGAAAATGAAATAAAAATAATGATTGCAAATTAAATAAGTTTTTTTGCACGAGATGCTTTTAATTCACATTTATGTGCAGATTTAGTTATAAGTAAGATATTGACCGCTTAGTTGTCGTGACTTGGTTGATTTATAATTTTATTTAGTCATTCAATGTGAAAGGAAAGGATCTGCTCTTGTTTAAATCTTTAACGAAAGTTTATAAAGACGAATTGAATCTAAGAGTCATTGGATTCTGTCGGCAAACATTCAAATGGCACAGCCATAATCCTGTTTGTAATTCTTGCCATATCTGTAACAGTTGTTTTATCTTTTAATAAATATACAAATATTTAATTCCTAAAGTTATTAGATAAAAAATGTTTCCTCGTATAATTCCTATTTCATTTACGCAGATGCTGTTAGTATTTCCTAGAACATTTTAATCTCTATAACTTCATGAATGTATATGATTAATTAATCTGTAAATGATGTTAACAATTGTTTATTGTTAGAAATGTTCAATCATTTAGTTACGTGTAGGTCCACCGTTGCCGGGTGTTGTAAAAATAAATATATGTATATCCTCATTATGTATGTACATAACACAATGTCACTGTAATAAAATCTACTTATCTTATCCTATCTTATCTTATGTTATCCTATCTTATCAAATCTTTATACATTGTAGTTTAGAATAATCCTCTCAACTCGTTCAATTCACATTTCTTCAAGCCGCAATGTGATTTTAGTGTTTTGTTGAACTTTATTCATGTATGATTGATTAATATAAGAACAATTGAGTTGAAAAAGAATTTCATGAATATCTTTCTGTTATTTATCTCCTTGAAAATGTATAATTACTTATGTCAAACTATGGTACAAACTCTTTAGACACATAAACATCAAACTTTGTGTTACCAAACAAATTCTTTGCTAAATTGTTTTCAAGTCAAATCAAATTAAGAAAACAAAACCCGGTCACTTAAAGATATACTATGCTCATCTTTGAGTAATATAATTATTTTAATCAAAGAAATTTGTTAAAACGTCTTTAATCCTTACTGATTATGGCTTATTTGAATAAAAAAAGGAATTAACAATGTATTGGAGGCAAAATATCCTATTACAGGGCAATTAGAGTTGGTCTTTTCTTAAAAAACTGCCAGTTTTTTTAACGAGACTATATATTTATATTGTGACCATCTATAGTGTGTAGAGTTTTAAACATGACATATCTATTTTGCGTGAAGTCAAAATATGTTTATTTTATATTTAAAAAGAGAATGTGTAGCAATTACCAATAATTCCTGATATCAAATTTGAGCATAGTATATCTTTAATTATATTTTCATTTGCCTCAATGACAGCACATTGTAGCGTTAAAGTACGTATATTTCATTATAGTGTGGTTATCTCAGTTGAAAAGCATCTATGAACAAACTATTCATAGTGATGGACTAATGCACTAGGCAAAATAGAAAAAAGTCGTATCTGTCCGTAATTTAAACAATTATTTGTGCCAAACATGTATGTATGAAATATTATTAACTGTATTTAAACCTGTAATACATCTAAGGAAAGTTACTCTCACTTTTAGATCACCTAACAAAAAGTGACTAAAGTTTAGTTTTTGTGAAAATAAGTTGTTCATTGTCATTTATATGTTGTGATTTTTTTCTATATCTTTAAACCAGTTTTGACCGCAGTTAACATTTATATCACAACAATGATACTTAGACGGCACTTTGAAAATATAGAAACAATTGTATTATTGTCATTAAAGACTTCCATAATAAAATCGTCTACTATAACGTTAAAGTGTTATGCCGACGTCCACTACAGTTCCAATAGTCTGGCTTAATATGATAATCCTTAATGATAAAGGTTAAATGAAAGAAAACTTCAACACTATGTAATAACGCAACATTCATGACAATAACAAAAACAATTGTAAAAAAGAATAATGAAGAACGTGGTTACTGTCCGTTTCGTTCCAAAGTACCAGAGCTATATTTCGAAACTGAACGGACAGCATTAAAGGATTAGATAAGCTAAATTCAAAAGCGTAAAACTGATTAAAATTAGTTAATAAAAACGCACAAACAGAACAGACACAAAAGAAAATTTGATTAATGACTAAAGGAAATTAAATTAAACTAAAGTATTAAAACAAATATCAGCTTGAAAGCTAGCACTCAATGCACTCTGGTTTGAATTAGGATACAAATCGTTTATATAATACTGCAAGTTGCTTTTAAAAAGAATAAGTAATATTCAATTTACCCTCAGCAGTTACAATTGCTCGGAATTTTATCTTTGGTGTCGACATCGTTGTTTTTGGCATTGCTGATAAGAACAACAAGTTTTTATCTGTTTCTAGTACAAATACCCTATCGTTGTACCGCGCGTCAATGATAAATCCTTTGTTACCATCTTTCGATGTTTTAACAATGAGTTCACACTGCGTAAAAATAAAATATATAACGTAGCAATTCATAAACAAAATAACTTGACTAACTTACCAGTTAATTATCATTAAGAACATATACAAACATCACGGCATAAAGTAATGAAATTCATCTAAGGTGAACTAACAAATCAAATTTTCATTTATAGTAGGATTTGAGAACCTTTAAAACTCCAAAAAAGACATTTGGCTACATAACAGCAGAGTTTTGCAAGAACAACACCGTGTTAACGTGAAGTCAGTAACATTACAACAAATTGTAATTTAAACATTTCCCCTTATCAAATTTACAACAAATTAATTGTATTTTAATGTTTACTTATAGAACAAAATTGACTTCAAGGTGATACAAGCTCAAAATTAGTTAAGGAGCCTCATTACAAGATATGTGTCAGGCCAGCATTAATTCAAAGACGTAAATCTTACAAATTATAAAATGATAAATTTACCAACTTACATTGGAACTGTTATAGAACTTAAGGTTTCAGTGATAAAAAATCGAATGCATACCTCAGATAGTGAAACATTTGTGAAAACAAATTTGGCAAACCGTCCTGGTACGAAATTAACAATCCATAGTATGTCATAGTCTAACATTGCCGTTAGAGGGTAACTGAGAGATGTTATTATAGAGGCTTTATCTATGTACTGTACGCTTCGAAAAAACGACTCTTTTTGGTAAGCCGTCGGAAAGGATACCGTAAATACTGTGTTAACAAGAAAACATGTTGTTGATAGCAAGAAGATAATACACTTGTTAAAATGATAAAAAAGAACGAAACAAATTCAAAATCCTGGTATGATTTCCACATACAGAACCGCATTCAACTGCAAAATTGCATGAGGCACAAATGTTAAAATGATGTCATCAATTCACTTAAAATATGTTCAAATCTTTATACTTTAAGTGAATGCAATATAGAGCGAATTATAAACCAGAGTTTTTGAGCACTCAATCACGAGGTTATTTGTCATACTCGTGGGTTGTAAGACCTTGCGTACAACCATGCTGAGTGTTTTTATATATTTTCTTTTTAGAATTATTTCTAGCTTAAAATGTTCTTATCGTGATGATATGCAACATCCGAAATCCTTATACAAACTTGTTATGCCTCGACTTATGTAGTTGGAAACGTAAATGAACCGTTGAAAATTAGCAATGCAAATTCAGAAATTTGTTTTTATTCAAATTCTTCCATGAATTACTAAAGTTTATTTCAATTTTTCAATTCTTAAGTAAACTTGTAGTGCGCTATTTCAAGTACAAGCATTATTTCCCCCTAAAATATCCAGTTAACGCACCCTTATTGAGTAAGCTATTCATCCTAAACACATTTCAAAAGAAAAAAATCCTCATATCTTTTGTATGGTTTCAGCCGAGTAGAAATGCAACTTTACATAATCAACGAATGCGATTTAATATATCAGAAAAATATATTTATACTATTGTCGCATCCGATGACATATATACAATTTAATTTATTTGGCCATTTATATCCGTATATTGCCTGTCCTAAGCAATCAGAATAGAGAATTTAATACCAAAAAATCCTCTAAAGGAGACAGCCTACAGGGAGACCCAATCCGCAATGCTTTTGTTGGGTTATCTAAACATAAGAAGGCTGTAAGATAAGTTAGCAGACTGGTTAATGGGGAAGTAGTAGTAACGACGTAGTACCGTATCAAATTAATTTACGTTCAAACAAATAAAGGTCTTTTTATGACTCAGTACAAAAAGAAAATATAAATCAATCAGACATGTTCCGTATTTATGTAGTTTAAGCACAATGCATCAAGGTACCCCGCAGCACGACGTAATATAACACGCCAAGATAATGTCATATCATTAAAGCTGCGCATACATTTCGATGTAGCCAAAAGTTCTGCTTTGAGATCCACTTTTAGAAGGTTTACTTAGGAAATATAGCAACAATGAGCTGGAACAGATTTAAATCAAAATCGTTGTCCTTTTAGTTGACGCTTTAGTAATGGAAACACTCGGTGCTTGATCATAAAGAGAGTGAACTGGAGATTCAAATTCTAGAACACTGATCTCAAACATTGCTGAATTGGCTCATTGAGCGGGCGTGTTGACCTAGTGTAAAATGACACTTAAGGAATATTTAAGAAATATTTATTTCTTTTTTAAGTATGCAGCTTCATAACGATGAATTATTAGAAAAATCCTATTTAAAAAGGGAATTATAGCCAGAGCCATGGCCCTACGTTGAACTTAAATACTATCTTAATATTCAATGCTTGAAACCAGTGAGTTTCTTCCTGCGTGAGTATATAATATTTGGAATACAATTACACAAACTTTCACTTTTTTAACGAGCGTCGTATTTCTACATCAAACGTTATGACAACTGCTGATAAAAACTTTTTCATGGCCATTTCGCATCTTTCATTTCTGATTGACGTCAAATTTGGATATAATGTCACTAAAAGATGATGAAACAAGTTGGTGGAATATATTGAAAAAAAAAACAACAGATAATAAATCATGAATAAATTAGAAGTACAAATTAGCTTATACGTTTTTTGATCTGCTGCACCGTGTGCATGTTACTATGGGTCTATAATATCACAGAGAACATGCGTTTAGGACAATAATTTGATAAACAGATGCTCAAATTGTAGAAACAATTTTATTATTGCTGTACACATGCAACTATTATAAATAAATGGAATATGAAGATGCAAGACCCTTAGTCATGTTCACTTTTGAACAACGTCGTACTTCCCATACCCAAATTCATACTTGACCTAGAACAAAAACAACCTTTCTTACAAATGTCTGGGATATTTGGATAAAAAAACAGCATGAGGGTTGTTCAAATATGAATACAGTTGAGTCAATTTTCAGTAGTGCTTAACAAAATGTGCCAAAAAATTATCTTAATCCTTCAAAATACACAGCACAATGTTGTATACAAAGGTTTAGTATTAAAGTCGAATTTTAAATGCGGTCTTATTATCGTTTCGATGTATAATGTTCAGACACTGGAAAATAGCCGAACCGAGATTATTTCCCGTTTGCTATTATCTTCCAACAAGGTGTTTTGTGAGCATCGGAAATAGGAACAAGTCACAATGGGCAAGATATGTCGAATAAGGAGGAAAGGAGACAACCTTTTCCTCTTTTAGATTTGTTCGTAAATAGTCGCTTTGTTTGACGAAGCATTGTCATGTAACAACTTGGCAAAACGGAGACCAGTTGCTGGTCGACGGGGTTTTTTTAATTTATAAAGGACCTTGTCTTGCCTTAGTAAAACTTTGCATTTACAGAATTACCCTTTGGTACGGCAATTAGCAAAGCAAAACCTTGATTGGTAAAGAAAATTACACACCTTGCCCGCTCATGGTGCGTTTTGCTTCGCAAGGTCTTTGACTTCCTTTGGGTACCCATATTTTGTTACGTATCTTTTTTCTTGGGCTCATAAAAGTGAACCCATATCTCATCGCCAGTGATGATAATTGCGAAAGATCGGTTGTTGTATGAGGGAAGTGTTTCAACAATTGTTTGGAGATTCTTACCCGAGCAAGTTTTTTTTTCTCTTTTGTAAGGAGATGCAGTATCCATCTGGCACATTTCCTTCTTATTTTAAATCACACCGGAGAATTGTTTTAGCGGCTCCCACAGAGAAACCAACACATAAAGATATATGTTAAGTCTTATTAGTAAATTTTACATCAGTAGCAATTAAATTCTTTACTATCTCAACAGGTTTTGGCGAATTAGCAGTTATAGGACTGTGTGCATAGGGTTCATATTTTACTGAATCCAGACAACTTTTAAATTTCTGACATCACCGTGTTACAGAAAAAAAAGAAAGTTCATTGATCCCATGAACACGACATATTTCATTTAATATGTCTTTCGTCCGTATACCAAGAATACAGCGGTTCTTAAATAATATTGGATTCCAAGTCATGTAGGTATTCGAGGAAATAAAAAAGTAGATGCTTTAGCTAAACAATCATTAAATTTTCAATAAACGGACTTATTATTACCTGCTTGTGACTTTAGACCGGCTATAAATAAACTCGTATCATCTGAATGGAAAGCAAATTGGGACAATGCTGTTTTTAATAAACTTTACGATATTAACCAATCTCTTAATGTGTCATCATCTCTATCTAGAGTTGGACACACTAAAATTACCCACTCTTATCTTCTCATAAATGACAATGCCTCTTTCTGTGTAGGTTGTAATGAAAATTTTACTGTCAAGCATTTTCTTCATTTGAATGTCATGATTTTTCACAAGTCCGTAATAGATTGTATTCTGTAAATTCACTCAAAGAACTCTTTAATATACATCCATCAAAAACATCATTGATTATTTGAAAAAGATAAATTTGTATTCTAGGATCTAATTGGCTCATTTCATTGTCATTTAACATTTTAAGCCTATTATAGCATTCGGCACGATATGGCCAGTTATGTGTTGAAGTTCCGTAAAAATCCAAACAAACAATCAGCGGTTCTTGATATAGGACCGTATTTGATCAATGAAAGGAGACCTTTTCAAATATCTTGTAGAGTAGATAGCGTAAATCGAGCAATTGTTAAAGATAGACTGAACTGATGGAAACATGTATTTTATCAATTGAGAGCTTACACAACCATCAATGCGATACATATACATTGTTCGTGCAAACATGGTCTAAAGCGAGATATTGTCCTAGTTGCATCCATATTTGAACAACCGTCTTTGCCTCTAAAGAGTTTAACTTTCTCCATATTGGGGCTGTATGACCTAGTTTTTGCCCCAAGTAAACCATATAATTTGACATAGAAAACATCAAAACAACATTTCTGATCCATTTCCAGGATATTTGGATCAAACAGTAAACTCTAAAGTGTTGCTTTCATTTTCGGGCTGTGTGACCTAATTTTTGAACCCAAGTGACTAACAATCGAACTTAACCTAGAAATAATCAAACTAACCTTTCTGACCGAGTTATTTATCTTTTTTATTCAATTTATCATAGTCAATTTATATACAACATGCTTAAAGAAAAATAATATTGATAATCTCTTTTACAAACATTTTGTTTGAAGCCTTGTTCGAAAAATAACTGAAAGTGATCTAAAATATATTCATAAATCACCATACGAAAATCCAATACACGCACATAAGAAGTGATACTGCAAAAGACATATCAAACTTTTATATTGCACAGTTGAAAAATTGATATATTATTTCATGAAGGTAATAATGACATACCATTGTTTTGTAGCTTGACAAACCACTGACTGCCTTTTGTAATCTTAGTACTTTTCCATATTCCAAGTTCACTACCCATGTAGTGATAACAAAGTCTCTCTTCATTGATACTGGCAACACTACAACCTTTTGTAGATTTACAAAGATCTTTACATTCCTCAACACTTGTTTTACTAATGAAAGATGAGTTTCCGGATCGCAATTCTTGATCAAGGGGTAGCATTTCAGATGAACTGCTGCTAGTTTGGTCAATGATACCTGTTTACAAAACAGAGCAGTTCTCAGTAATATACATTTATCATAAAGATACCAAAACCAAATGTAAAAGTAACTTAGTAAATAGCAACAAGAAAAGTGAAAAAGTGGCCATCTTTGTAAACAAATTTTAGCTTCATTCAAAATGTTTACAGTCATTATTGAATTAGTCAAAAGAAAATGATCCATTAAACTTTATACTTACTTGTCAATTTACAACCGTAAAACATAAAACTTAAGCATCGTTGTTTATGTGTTGGATTTGCAAGTATTTCATTGAATTTTACGTATCTGGCTTTGATTGGACTAGGAAAAGTAAATGTCTGTTCTGTTGTATTTAAACTTCGGGGATAAATCCGAAATTCCTGAAAATAATGAATTTCAGATACTTGATGAATTACAGTTACTTCCACACCTTTATTTCATTCTTATAAGCAAAAATAGAGCAGATATTATCTACTTTGGAGAAATTGTTTATAATAAAGCACAAAATCTTATTGATTTATTATCTCATGATATTTATAGATTATCGAAACATTGTAGCTTATTATAAATGATATGTGAATATTGTATGTCATATTTATGTAAGTTTCATTTAAGTTCACTTCTAACCCCAATCGCATGGTATGATATTTTTTCATAATTTTAGAGGTAATTTCACACTCCCCTGTTTTGACGAATTCTCAATAAATCCAACGCATATAACCTGTTATTTTGCCGATTAAGTTTCACGTTAAAGTTTAAGACACGCACGATCAATAAATATGCATTCATAGATTGATTTGTTCATACGGTAGTGATCACAAAATGTTGATAATCAATAAAATGTGATAATACGGACTTTAATGAATCGTTTAACATCGGCTTATGTCGGATGGTATCGGAATAACCGGGAACTACTCACGCTTTCTTTTGGCAGTTTATTAGACCTATATTTAGTATATTTTTGTCATGTAAGAGGAAATTTTCCACTATGACGTCATTATTTGATAAGATTTCAATATGTCGTGTTGAATGCACATTCATTAGAGTCAACAACCCATCAGTTAATACATAGCTATACACTTATTGATAGAAAGATAGACAGAAATTTGGGATAAAGTGTATAGACAAGACGCGACAAAATATCCCAATGTCCCTATTATAACAGGAAATGAGGTGGAAGACACAAGTGACCGTAATGGTATTCCTTAAATTCATCACCGAGTATTGCTATTGTTATTTTACTGATGTAAAAACAAACTGTCGACAAGATGGTAAATACCCTTAACTAAGATAAAATAAAATGATTACCATGATTGTCAAACAACTTGAATAATTACCATATAGTAAAACCTTATGGTAACGTTACATTGTAAAAAAAAACTAAACAATCTCTATTTTATATTTTTATTGCTAACATTCCCCTTCGTCGATTTTTTGTGGTTCTAATGGTCTGTTTTGTGTGCTGTGATCAGGAGACAATGCAGATGAATAACAAGAAAATCATTGATGCAAAGCAAAGGCGACGCCAAAAAAAATTGATCAAGTTTTGCTTTTAAAAACTTAACAAAAGATGTGTACTTTATAGCAGTACTATTACATGTGACCTGGAGGCTAGGCCCAGTTAAAGTTAAAACTTAAACCAATAAGAATAGAATCCTGTCTTGCCAAGATGCAAAGACAATTTATAGTTAATTAACCAATCTTTTAAGACTCATGCCATAAGAGAAATTTCTTCAGATTTATTTTACAAGATACAAGGATACCTGAGTCATCAGCATATAATAAAAGCTTATTGCTTAGGGTTGCAGACATGTCATTGACACATATTAGCCATAAAAGAGGACATAAAGTGAACCTCATGGGGACACCATAGGTACTCGGAGCAGTAGTAGAATGAGTAGCAGCCACATCCACCTGCTGTTGTCTATCAGAGATAAGACTTGAACCATGTAAGAATGTAATTATCCGTGGCAGATGTACCGTGGTCGGGTACCAGCGGTAATGGATGTTTGTGTTTGTCCACTCGAGGAATATTGATATATAAACATAAAATAAGTGCAAAGTGTTACTTAAAATGTGTCTTAAGGATATAAAGATATAAGTTTTTGTATGAGGATATACTTTGGTAACTTTAATTTCTATAAAAAAACATTTGTGAACTATTAAAAATATTGGTACATTATGTCTTTATAAATAGCCAAATTTATCATTTCGCAAAAACGAGCTAGCTGCTTTATCATTTCGCACAGAAATAGTGCATTATTGAACTGAGGTAACTGAAAAAAATCATACTGCACGAAAAGTCATGAAATATTTTCTATTGCTAAATGGGAACCAGGCAGATATTTGAAAACCACAGTGTCTAACCGTTCAATATTGAAATATATAGAAATTTGTTAAAATGTCAAATATAAAAGAAAACTAGAACTGTGTCCAAGGACACGAATGCCCCCACTGACAACATATATATGGTATATAGTGAAAAAAATCAACAAATTCTGTTAAATTTGGTTGCCGCAAAAATTTCTTCCTTTACTAACATCTACACATTAAGGTTGTTCATCCCTGGAAGTTTAAGCAAAATCTACCATCCAGTTTAAGAGGAGTTGCGTTCACAAAATTTCTATATGGTATATAGTGAAAAAATCAACAAAGGGCCATAATTCTTTTAAATTTGGTCGCAGCAAAAATTTCTTCCTTTACTACCATTTACACATTAAGGTTGTTCATCCCTGAAAGTTTAAGCAAAATCTGCCATCCGGTTTAAGAAGAGAATGCGTTCACAAAATTTCTAAATGGTATATAGTGAAAAAATCAACAAAGGGCCATAATTCTGTTAAATTTGGTCGCAGCAAAAATTCCTTCCTTTACTACCATCTACATATTTAAGGTTGTTCATCCCTGGAAGTTTAAGCAAAATCTGCCATCCGATTTAAGAGGAGTTGCGTTCACAAAATTTCTACATAGTATATAGTGAAAAAATCAACAAAGGGCCACAATTATGTTAAATTTGGTCGCAGCAAAAGTTCCTTCTTTTACTACCATCTACACATTAAGGTTGTTCATCCCTGGAAGTTTAAGCAAAATCTACCATCCGGTTTAAGAGGAGTTGCGTTCACAAGATTTCGGGACGTACGGACAGACGGACGGATGGACGGATGGACGGACGGACAGACGTACGGCGTGACGGACGGACGGACACTCAGACGGACAAGTGCAACGCTATATGCTCCCACTCTGTGGGGGCATAAAAATTACTCTTGTTCTGGTGAAAATGATGAAATGAACGATGAGAAAAAAAGTAAAAGAGAAGTATGTAGTAGTGTAAGTAGCACATTAGATACTAGTACTGGTATGTTTACAATAGGAGAAAAAAACAGAAAAAGAAGAAAGGTAAACAAGATATTGATGATGGCACATTAATACAAGAAACTGATACACAACAACTAAACAAAAGTAACAAACAGTTAAAAGATATAAACTTGAAGCTTTCAAAAGTGTACACAAAAGATGATGGTAGCTTAAGAGATATGATAAAAAAAACATGTTCATCCAAATGAAAGAAGAAATGCTATCATCTGTTTGTAAAAGAATCGACATTCTTGAAGGAAAGTTATTTCAAAAGGAAACTGAAAATGAAGTCTTAAAACAAGAGGTTAAAGAGCTTGAAAAAGCACTAGAAAACCAAAAAAACGAAAATGAAAAACTACTCGAAGAAATATATATAAACGAAAGGCAAACAAAAGGAAAAATAAATGATCTCGAACAATATAGTCGAATAAACAACCTCCGAATTGACGGGATTAAAGAAACAATTAATGAAGACCAGCAACAAACGGAGATAAAGGTTTTGAATACCTTAAATTCTTACATGCCTAAATTAAAACTAGAAATAGACGATATAGAAGTCGGTCGACGCTTAGGCAAACAAGATGACAAAAAGCCTAGACAAATAATTTTTCAATTCTGCTCACGGGGCACAAAAGTAAAGATACTCAAAAATCGGAAACTATTAAAAGGATTAGGAATTTACGTTAATAAAGACCTCACTCGTTTAAATCAACACGTTTTTACATGTATTAGGAAAAACTGTCGAATGAAGTGGAAGGTGTGTGGACTAGAAATGGTAACATTTTCTACAAAAATAAAATGGGATCAGTTCACCGAGTTCATTCTGATGAATACCAGACATGGATCGATCTACCTTGGTCGACAGTAACACCAGACCAATTTAAACGTCCAGCAACCCACAATGCTTGGTTAGCCCCCGTGAAATTAAAAAGTAGTTATATGATCAATGATCAGCATATGTAATACAAACAATTAACAGAGAAGTTATCTAACCGGTTTTTTATATAAAAGTAGATGCATAAGTACACATTGTCAAAGCAATGGACTTTCATTGTTAAGTTTTTTGTATCTGTCTTCATATTTGTCTATTTACTAAAATATACATTTATCATGAAAATCCTGAAGCAGTAAATTTTAATTACTATAATAAAAAAATTATAATGTTTTTTTTTTCTTTTTCAATTAGAATATGATATACCTGACAGACAGACAGACAGACAGACAGATATCTTTATTCACTCAAGCACATTTGTACAATATGAGGATTTTCTAATATAGCAAATATATAATACATTAGTTTTCCAGCAGTAAACATACATAATTTTGCACAATATATTTTTTTCTTATAATGTAAACAATATGGGGAATTATTACAGTGTGTTTTTTTTTTTTTTTTTTTTGGGGGGGGGGGAATTCGGATATTCTTTATTCTAGATAATTTAACAGTTCATCTTGATAAAAAAAACAAGAAATAATAATAAAAACAAAAACACACATATATAGAAGAATGTACTTAGAGATTCAATCAAGTTATAGATACACCTTTATGCTCAAATATAATTTTGAGATTTTCCCTTGATTAGTGTATGTCACGCTTCAATATAGATCTTGACCTTGGTGTATTTATTATTATTGTTATTATTACTGTTATTGGAAAACAGTAATAATAATAATAATAAAATAATAAACAAAATAAATAAAATAAATATATTTTTGAAAGAGTTTTGAAACGATAAGTTTGTAATTTAATTACGCTGTTTCAGGTAAAATTCAACAAGGTAGCATTATTACGGATAATTTATAATTGGCGACAGATATATTAAATAGATATGCGCGCGCTCAATATGGGAAAGTTCTCACACTGAGTATATATGTACTCAAGTATGGCAGAAGTATCTTTATGGATTATTTTGGCGAGAAAAAGGGTAAGTCTGTAAAACTGTTATCATAAATATGATTGATGCTTTATAATTAAAATTTTGCCAAGACTATACGGATAAATTTACAAAGATTCAACAGTTTGGGCACATTTGTTGAATTTATTAAGCTTTCAAAACTGTTTTCGTTATCAACTAAGTGAAAGTTATAAAGATACATGCTGCGTTGATTGTTAAAATAGTTACAGTTAAAGATGTAATGTCTTTCTGTGCCTGGGGAGTCACTTGTACACAGAGGACAGGTTCTATCTAAAAAAAGCGGTACCATCATAGCGCCCGGTCTCTGATGGGAGTCTTGTATTGCATGTCCTAAATTTGAAAAGGGTAATGTAGTCATTGCGCGGGATTAAATGTAGGTACTTTTCATATGTAAGCGACTTTTTAAAGCTACTGTATATACGACCTTTATTTGATGATTGCATTTGATCGTGCCATATTTGTTTATATTGATCAATTAAGGTGAGTTTAATGCGATATGGAATACTTTTATTTACGGCTGTATTTTGATTAATCCATAAGTCAGTTCTGCTAACAGAGTTTAAAATATCTTTAATTTTATGTATCCACTTATAATTTTGGTCTGAATGATTTAACATAAATTGGTATAAGATATATGAAAGTTTACTTTGCTTTCCAAGTAAAAGTCTAACCAAGAAAGATATCATCCTAGTCTTGACTATGATTTCGACAGGGTATCTGCCTAATTCACCAAAAAGCATATATTTTGGAGTGCTTTTCCTAGCACAGGTTATTCTTCTAAGAAATGTGTTATGGAGTTTTTCAAGAAGTTCTAAGTTCTCAAAGCCAAATATTTCAGATCCGTAGGTTAAGATAGGCATTACAGTATGATCAAAACGTTTAAGTGTAAGATCGACTTGTAAGTCTGCATTACCTTTATACACACAAGGCAATGCTGATCTTTAACAAAGTATACATAAAATAACTGAAGTAACTATTTGAGCTTTAGTCATAATAGAATTAACAGAATTCCTTTCATTAATTTATTGAAAGCACACAATATGGAAACAGCTGATTTAAGAATATAAAAGAATAATTATAATCTTCTTTCCTTGTTTTAGTAAATTAAATTATTTTTTACACATATCAATTCGAAACCTGTTATCTAATGAATGATTGGTATGACTATAAAATCATTATTGATATGAATAAAGCATCATCATTATTGTTGTAGAATTTCGCTATGTACATGTTTATTTTTTATTGGGTCATTTTTGTCTTAGCTGATACACTTTATTTATTTCAAAATATAACGTATAAAGTTGAAATAATGATTTATTTTCCTTCTTTTTTATTTAGATTTTATACATATTTTCGAAACTTGTTATTTAACTATAGTAAAAGTGTTCTACAAAGATTATTAAATCATTTTAATAATTATTTCCTGTCTTTTGTCTGTCATTGTACCGTCATGATTTCACCAGATTAAGTTAACATAATAAAATACACAAAATATTAGTATATCATTATATTTGATATCATTCTCTGGAGGAAAGAAAACCTATCATTTGCAAAACTGTCCTAGGTAAAAATTGAGTTATATACACCATGTTGCTTGCTTTTTGTCACTGAATTTTTTTGTTTGGGTTTTTTTTGTGTGTAAAAATACAGTTATATATATGTTGTCTGCCATGGTTGTTTAAGCTGTTACACATATATTTATTTCAATATAATTATAAAGAAAAAGGGTGAAATGGTTTTACACTTATTCATTTGAAAACTTGTTATTTAATGAGAGAGAAATTGGCAAACAATAATTACTAAATCATTGTTTAAGTCATTTGACTGTCGTTTGTACTTCCATACCTTTTACAGATTAAGTTATCACAATAAAATACACAAACAATGTATGTTTAAAAATAATATATTATCATTACACTTAATGTCTTTGTCTGAGAGAAAAAAATAAATATCGTTAACTAAACTATTTTAGGTATAAATGTGTCATATAAATGTTGTGATGCTTTTTTGTTTCTGCATATAATCACCCTTTTATGTGTTGCGCACTTATCCAAAAAATACTTCTTTATGTTACGAGCAAAACTGGCTTAATTTAAAAATGAATGATAAGTTCGAAAATGATATTTTTGTTTGCATTATAGCAATAATTTATTTTCTCCTTTGCTAAAAGTTACAAAATTGAAAGCTGAATAGGAAATTAACTTTCAAAAACAGTTTTGCCTTATAACAGAAGCAAATTTCCAAAATATGTTTTATATAAGATCCGGAAAAATGTACAGATCATATTTTTTCTTTCTCCCTGTTTACCTTGAAGAAAGAATCTGTTGTGCTTTATGTGTAAATACTTAATATTTGTACAGATTGCATATGTGTATGAGAGAGTGTGTGTGCGTGTGTGTGTGTGTGCGTTGGTGTGTGCGTGCGTGCGTGCGTGTGTCTGTGTATGCGTGGGTGCGTGTGTGCGTGAGTAAATACATGCTTTTGGTGTTTTGTTTGATAATGTTTTGCGACATGATGGATGTTTACATGTAAACTCAACAATATGTTTTGTCTCTTAAGCTTTTTTATATAAGATCATCTACTGTTTTTGAACGTAAGCTTCACATTGAATTGAAATGAGTATGAAAATTTGTACTTTTATTGTAAGAGGTTTGGGAAATTATATGAAAAGGAAGCAAGAATTTTATTGGCTTAATTGACAAAAGTAAGACATATGTCTTTTACAAGAAACGCATTTAAACACAAAACAATATCTAAAATGGACATCATATTGGGATGAACGGGATTTTTTCAGTGGAAATACTAATAATAGTGCCGGCGAATGCTTCTTAATTAACAGCAAATTCGATTGCAAAAACATAACATATACAGAAATAGTTTGTGGTAGATTAATAGCAATTGAGTTTGAACAGACAATGAACACATATATAGTTATATACCATTTCTGTATATGTTATGTTTTTGCAATCGAATTTGCTGTTTATTAAGAAGCATTCGCCGGCACTATTATTAGTATTTCCACTGAAAAAATTCCGTTCATCCCAAAATGATGTCCATTTTAGATATTGTTTTGTGTTTAAATGAGTTTGAACAGACAATGAACACATATATAGTTATAAATGTTTATGGACCAAATAATGATGGTATCTCAATTTTTGAACAGCTAGATAAATTTATTTTTGAACATGAAGAGAAGAAAATTATAATAGATGGTGATAGTTTTAGATACAGAAATAGACAAAAAAGATGGTAGAAAGGATGGCCACAAAAATGGATACAAAAACTTAAGGACATAATTAAAAAATATAGCGTTTTTTTATATTTGGAGAACTAAAAACCCACATAAACATCAGTTCACATGGCATTCACATGACAAACCTGCTATATTCTGTAGACTTGACTTTTTTTTTAATTTTAGAAAAGAAAATCTTTAAAATAATGTTTGCCTATGTAAAATTGAAAATGGATATAAATCGGACTACTCTAGAGTTACACTATCAATGAACACATATTCATATAAAAGGAAAAGGGTACTTTAAAATAAAAACAGTTTACTAATTTAACATGAATACCAAAACGTTAAACGACAAATTATTAAAGAAACCGTTATGATAAATGCAGGTGCAAATCCAAATACAATGTGGGAAATAATAAAAGGAAATATTAGAAACGAAACTATTAAGTTTGAAAGTAAAACCAAACAAGATGATGGAAAAAGGGAAAAAGAAATAAATTTAAAATTAATTAACATAGAACAGACATTAAGTTCTTGTTCCTTAAACAATGATATTGATAAAATAAAGTCAGTAATAGACAAAAATAAAAACGAGTTATACGAAATCTACGATAAGAAGATAAATGGAATAATATCAAGATCAAAAGCGTTAAATGTTGAATATAATGAAAAAATAGTGAATTGTTTGCAAACTTAGAAATAGAAACTCTGAAAAAAAGGTTATGATTCAAATAGACGTTAGTGGCTGAATAATCTCAAAACAAAATGAAATAATAGAAGAGCAGAAGCGCTCCTATAAAAATCTTTATAAAGAGGTTGAACAAAAAACAACTTAATTTAATTTTATGGATCAAACTATACCAAACGTAAGTGATATAGAAAAGACATCTTTAGATAGCGAACTTACTGAACTCGATATTTCAACAGCTCTAAAAATATGAATAATAATAAAAGTCCTGGATCAGATGGATTAACAACAGAATTTTATAAAATCTTTTGGAATGATATAAAATATTACTACATTAACTCTATTTAACATATATTTGAAATAAAAAAAAAATTGGCTGAACTTCAGAAACAAAGTATCATCACTCTGTTACAAAAACAAACAGAGATAATCTTTTCTTAGAAAACTGGCGTTCAATTAGTCTTTTAAATATTGATTATAAAATAATAGCAAATGTTATAGCAAATAGAATGAAAAAAGTTTTACCTCTATCATAAGTCAAAATCAATCCGGGTTCATTAAAGATGGATACATTGGAGAAAATATACGGACGATATTTGAAGTATTAGAACAAATTGAAAAAAAGGACCAAGATGCACTTTTATTTTTACAGACTTTGAAAAAGTCATTGATAGTATCAACCATAACTTCAAAACATAAACATAATTCAAAATTTCACCATTTATGTGTTTAAATGTTGAATTCTGCTTAAGCCGGTGCTAGGGGGGGTGGGCGGTAACTTGCACTTTCCAGTACCGGCCATGAACAGGCTCAATCAAACCGAGCCTGCAACATTTTACAATTTTGCCGTGTTGGGCTTTCTTTAGGGATTCTGTTTTCTCTATTTTTTTGGATTTTTTTTAATTTTGGCAATACAATAATCCAATGGATAAAACTTTTATACAATGACCCACAAAGCTGTGTTATCAATAACGGACACATGTCAGATTTCTTTAAAATACATAGAGGTGTACGTCAAGGATGTCCACTTTCTCCATAATATATATTTATTGTATGCATCGAACTCATTTCAAACTGTATAAATTATGTAAACAAGAAAAAAAAGGCATAAACATAAATGGAATCGAGATTAAAAATGTGTTATTTGCGGATGATGCAACCTTTGTAACTGATCGGTCAAAAGAATCTTTCGAAACATTAATTGCAATACTCGATGATTTCAATAAAATATCAGGCCTAAAATTAAATGAAAAGAAATGTAACATATTAAAAGTAGGCACATTAAGAAACTCCGAAACTAAATATTGCCGAAATCAAAATTTCCAATGGACTTCTGACAATGCAAAATCTTTATGTATGACATTTTGTACAAACTCTACTTAACTCTCCAAAAGAATTTAGAACCTAAAATTGATGCTTTTAAAAATTGTTTAAAACGATGGCAACACCGAAAACTTACACTTCTTGGAAAAGTTACTGTCATCAAATATTTTGCTTTATCAAAACTGATCTATGCTTTATCTGTATTACCTTTACCTAGCTTGAAAATTATAAAAACTTTAGAAAAATGTATGTTTGATTTCATTTGGGATAATAAACCAGAAAAGATAAAAGGAATACATTGAAGAAAAAATATGAAAATGGGGAATAAAAATGATTGATTTGAGAAAATATATATTAACAATAAAAGCGAGCTGGGTAAAAAAAATTATAATGATGATTCGACATCTTTAATAAAATCTATATACTTATCTCAATTAGACAGATACGGAGGCAAGTTACTTTTTGAATGTGAATTAAATGACAAATTTATAAAAAGCAAATTTAAAAGTTATCCGTTTTTTCCGAGATATAATTTCATCCTGGAACCAAATAAAAGTCAAAACAAAATGTAACAACCCAAATAAACAAATAATTTGGAATAATATGAAAATAACAACAAATGAAAAATCATTCTTCTATTAGTCTTGGTATGAAAAGGGCATTGTGTATTTAGTTTAAACATATTTATTTTCCGAATATTTACATGATATACATAATACAATACAATCAGAATACAAATATATAATATATTCAAAGAAAAGGATGAGAACGAAAGACTAAGTCTTATAAAATTCTTCTCCTTTTAGTGTAACTTTATAAGAAGTCGATTTTATAATATTTTGTACAATTATCAAAAAAGTGGAATGTAAATATTTGTGACGAAGTAAACGTTATATTTATAAGTAATCATCGGGATAAGAATTAGAAATTATAATAACGAAAATAGAAGAAAGGAAAACAAATAATACAATAGGAAGAAAAAAGAAAGAAAGAGAAAAGAAAGATTGCTTCACTGTTTCACTTTAAGTTCAGAGAAATCGCTTTGATTCTGAGATAAAAGTATGAACATGTTTAAAGATATTGGCATTATCAGTATCTGAGATGTCCGGGTTGCCAAAAAGTAGGGTGTTGAGGGTAATATCGAAATTATTTAGATTTCCCAATAATTTTTCTCTACATGTACGAAAGCGATTGCATTCAAAGAAGTAATGAAAGTTAGTTTCGATTTGACCACACTCACATAATGGCGATGGTGATATATTTTTAAGAAACAAATGATAATTTAGGGGGCTACATTTTGTGCGTAACCTGGTGTGAAGAATTTGAAGTTTTCTATCACCAAAATAAAAGTATTTTGGTATAGTTTTCTTATCACGTGATAGATAATTTTTAAACATTGAAAGGGTTGGTAGATGCCTTATGTTAAGGGGCAAGTTGTTCCATTCACGAATTGAAGATGGGAAAAAAGAACTTAAGTATAAAGATGTCCTTGCTGAAATACCAATAGTGTCGTTTGAATTTCTAAGGTAATAACGAGTGTTTGTTTGATACGGTATTGGTTCTGACAAGTATTCTGGTGCAATGCCATGTTTGATTTTATAGAATAATGTTAATCTATGTTTATAACGTCTTTGTTCTAATGTTTCCCAATTTACTTCATTATTTAAGTTTTCAATTGAAACTAGTCTTGTTGCACCAGACACTATTCTAGCACATTCATTTTGTATTTTATCTAAGAGGTCAAGTTCATACTGAAATGCATTTCCCCATACCACATCCGCATATTCAAGGATTGGTCGGATAAACGATATATAAATAATTTCAAGAGATTTACGATCTGACATGAATTTCAGTTTTCTCATTATGTTCACCCGTTTCCATGCTTTTTCATTAATATATTCTATATGTGAATGCCACAGGCAATTGTGAGACAAAAAAAATCCTAAGTGTTTATGATCTTTTACTTCAGGTATAGTTTGATTAAGCATTTGGAGTGGTTTGAGATTTGAATTTCTTTTTCTAGAGACAATAAGGGATTCTGATTTAGACGGATTGAAAGTGACAAGCCATTTTTCTGCCCATGCAGCTATTATTTCAATATCTGATTGTTATTGTTGTGCTGCAGATTTTTGTGGGTTTTCAATAACAAGATAGAGACTTGTATCATCAGCAAAAAGATTAACATTGGATTGAAGATCTTGGACTATGTCATTTATGTAGATTAGAAAAAGTAAAGGACCAAGGATCGAACCTTGTGGAACTCTAGCTGAGAGAACACCCCAAGAAGATTTGGCATTTCTTAGAACAACACACTGACGTCTGCAGCTTAAATAATCCTGAAACCATTCAAATATTTTTCCAGATACACCATAATATTTTAATTTACAGAGAATGCCTTTGTGCCATACTTTATCGAATGCCTTGCTTATGTCGAAGAATATAACTCGAGCTTCGAGCTTCATCAAGTGCTTTGCAAAGTATGTCATAAATATAAACAAGTTGATTTACAGTTGAATCCCCGGGTATAAACCCAGATTGCACAGGCGTAAGAATTCTATTCGCGTTCAAATGATTAAATAAATGCTTAAAGATCAGTCGTTCAAAAACTTTTTCCATAGTGTTGAGCAGTGAAATTGGTCTATAATTAGAAGGGAGAGATGCATCACCTTTTTTAAAGATAGCAGTAACATGGGCTTCCTTCCAAGAAGCTGGTACTTTACAGCAAGATAGAGACTGATTAAACAGATTAGTTAAAGGAATAGAGAGTTCTTTTGCGGCTTCACGCAAAATTTTATTACTAATACCATCTGGTCCAGATGTTTTGTCGACTTTAAGAGATTTAAGAATATCTTCAGTTTCAGATGCATTTAGTAAAAGATCGTAAATAGCAGTGGACGTTGTTTGTGGACCTAGGTCAGGAACATATGAGTCAGAATTATCAATATAGGTTTGATGTAAGAAATACTCGTTCAATAGGTTTGCCTTTTGGTCTTCAGAGAATACAATTTCCTGGGTGTTTTGATTTTGTAATGGGGGAATTGACGTTGTCTGTGTATGTGAGATAAAAGATTTTAATACTTTCCACCAGTCTTTTGAAGATAACGATTCCTGTTTTAGTTTGTCCGATAATTTAGAGTAATAAATAGCTTTCGCCTCTTTAATCTGAGATACTATTTGATTTCTTAATTGTTTAAATTTCACCCAGTGCATATTGGATTGAGTTAATTTGGCTTTTCTGTACAATCGTTTACGTCTACGAATATTTGACCTGATAGTATTTGTTATCCATGGGGCATCTAGAGGTCTTACATATATATCCTTATTTGGTATATTATATTTAGAGATTATTAAAATTTGATTTGAAACGTTGTATTTACTGATATTGAAATCGAAACATTCTTCCCATTGGAAACTGTTAAAATCATTTTGAAGCTTGACGTAATCACCACGATTGTATTCCCATATAGTGCGTTGAAAGCATTGTTGTTTTGGTTTACGGAATTTAAAAAGACAAAAAACTGGAACATGGTAACGCTGTTCTTGGTCAAGGATGTGTTCGCCTACTCCAGATTTGATAATAGTATTTTTATTTGAAACAAAAATGAGATCGATCAATGACTGACTCGATTCTGTGAAAGAGTTGATTCTTCAATTATTTGTTCCATATTGAATTGTTGACAAATTGAAAGAATTTTTCTATTTGTGTTAGTATTAAATGCGTCATAGTTAAAATCGCCTGTAACAATGATATCATTAATATCCGTGTCAACAGCTAATGAGATAGTGTCTTCAATATCATTATTGTTAAGTGTGTTGTGTATTTAACATCTGTTTGACTTTAGAATTAATCAATTTTACACTTTTGAAAATTTCAAAACAATTTATCAAATCCCTGATAGAGATTACCTCAAATAACATACTTAAATAAGAAATATACATCCTGACGTCATTACAGGTATCAATCTAGACAACGTCAATATCAATACCCCAAATTGAAATATTTTAGCGTCATTTATTAAAACAAATGAAACCAATAAATTTCTATATGAACATCAGTTAAAACGAGATAACATTATCAAGAATACTGCAGAAAATAAGTGGAATATATTTGAAAACGAAAATATATGTTAGAAAAAACATACAAAAACAGTCTATCAACAACGATTGACAATAAGTTTAGAAAATTTTCAATATAAATATCTACACAGAATAATTGCTACAAACAAAAGTCTTCTACAACAAGTCTTTCCTAATTTGCAGGTGAACGTTCTTCTTCTAGGAATTTTTTTAAAAATATATAAATGAATGAAAACGAATACGGCATCATTGTAGACCACAACGATATTCGAAATCCGGGGTTTAGTATTGCCAATAAAGCTAAGGGACAAGCTGTTAAACTGAGCCTGCAAATTCGTGAAAATAACATCACAATGCACATGCTTTTTACATAAAGCTATTAAATACAAATATAACAACATATTTGTTATTTGATTTTTACGAATCAAAATAAAACTAATTAACAAAACATGACATTAACTGTTAATAATAACAGCTCCTTCCATAGGCCAAATTAAAAAGTATCCCATAAGGGACGACGCCGCTCATCGGCGTCGCAAATAAATTCTCTCTATACTGACAAGTAGAGATTTTGATGCTAAAGCATCAAGTCGCCGGAAATAAATATGATTGTATTATCATAAATAAAAGAAAATATCAGTTTAATGGTTCGAGTATAAAGAAAAGAGGAACGATAAGTTGAGTAGTGTTTATTCATAAACACGTTTTCATGTACTTGCCACAATTATATCTTTCTTGCTATAAACTTTGTAAAAGAGTTTTATGCAATAAATTTATGTTATGTTATAATAAAACATCATATTTGAAGCAGGCTTGCTTAGCAATTTTGACAAGAAACTGTTATCATTATTAAATAAGCAAGTATTGTTTGGCAATATTTAACCGAGACTCAATAATTTTCGGGAGCTGTTTCGTAAGCTTACATAACTTATTATGATTAATGTTAACGATTTTATTGTAAGTATAATTACATGTATAATTATATCAATTAATACTGCTCGATGGCCTAGTGGTAAGTATGACGAAGTTGTAACCTACATAAAAAAATTAGTAGGTGCAAGTTCGAATCTTGGACAAATCCTGTGTGTAGTTTTCATAAATTGATTTTTATTATATATTTTAACTTTATGAAACATAAGTTGATAAATTGTGTGTTTCATTTCTAGCACTTTTTATTTCATAATTTTGATAAATGGTCAAGTTTTGCAAAATACAAAAAGTATTATAAAAGAAAACATAAAAAATCACTTTTTCGAACCTACAGTCTTCAATTTGAAACTAACTTAGAATCTAACACCTTGTCATTGAGGCTTGTAAAGCAAGTGATATGATTATAATTCTACTTGTAATTATGTACCATATACATTTGAACTCCATATGGTTAACTTCAGAATCCGATAATTACCGACAAATTATTACCGATCATCGAATATTTGCTAAGTGGCTTTGAAAATATATATGCTTAATTATTGCATAAAGCAATGCAATTCTACTGTAAAAGTGGTATCTGCATAAAAAATTATTCTTATGCACTATCGAAAAAAATATATACTATTTAGCTGAAATCAATATTCCTGTCGTTAGTCGTTACATACGATATAGTTAACGTTTAATTGCCTTTCAGTGCGATAAACTATCAACACAAAGATAGTTTATTAGTTTTCTCTGTGTATCCAATACGATTCCGGCCTCTACTGTACTTTGATTCCACTTTTATCAGCTGCCAACCATTCACAAGTTACCTGTATGTCTGTCTTATCAGCTATTTGTTACTATTGATAGATAGATAGATATTTATTCAGGTTAAAACACCAAATAACATAAATTTTATAACAATAACATACAAGGTGTAGCCACAAGATTCTGGGAGAAGCTGTTTTAAATAAATAAGATAAAAAAATATAGAATAGGTCTCATAACATACAAACAACCAGATAATTTAAAAGTGTCATTTCAAATATCATGCATGATTTATTTATCATAAAATAGCAACGCTTGACACTTTGAAAAAAAGGAAAAACATCCCTAAATTCAATGACTTATCCAAAGGGATACGTCATTAATTCATTTTATAAAAAATGTAATGTTGCTTTTTACGATGTCAGTATTTAAATATTTCATTTCATTGAGCAACATTATGGTATGTTTGAATTTTTGAGATTACTGAAAACAATTGTTGTCTTTAATTGTTCAGTAATTGTTATGCTTTTATTTACAGATTGTAATGCCTTCTCCTACTATAGGTATAATATTAAACTGCTACAAATATAGTCGCCGGTTTTTACCGGCGACTAATTACGCACGCTACGCTACTGCAACTACTTTCTGTCCTCTCTGAATGTTATGGACACATTTTGACCCAGAAACAAGTAAATTTTCATTCTTAAGAAAGAGCCAACATTACGTTTATAAAGTTAAATAAAGCTTTTAGAGAATGTCAGGTGATTATCACCTCAGAAAAGTGGCGCTGAATGTGAACTTATTTGTTATAAAGTAGAAAAAATATAAGCAAATCGGTGTTTTGATTTACATACAATACACTTGAACACTCTTACAATACTAACATACTAACTGACAAATTGTTACAAAAACAAAACATTATGACAGTCTATAGGTCCTTATATGATTATGCTCGTGAGATACGGTAAAAGAAGCATTTTTAAGAAACGCAAAATTATCTTTATACAACGTTAAATTCAGGTATTAGATATCTAATTGACAATGCGTCAATGGTCTAGTCACAAAAAAATGCATTAAACTTTATCGCTTTTTTACACAAATACGAAAAAAGCAAAGGTTTACCATCTTGTTTGAAAAATATTAATAATGCAAGTAAATCTTTGCATTAGTTTTATAGATCAACAACACCAAGTATGATTTCATCAGTCAAAGATAAGTTTTATCTGTATCTAACTTTAGTTGTTGTATGAAACAACCATAAATTTGATTTCAAACAAACCAAAGCATAAATGCATATCTGAACAGAATGCAAACGCTCATTAAAATAAGTATTTGTTGAACAAGTAGAAATGAGCGCTTATATTGTTCATATATCAATGGGGGCATTGTCATAGTTCAGAAACAGTTCTTATCAGTTGTGCAAAAATTAAGGACTGTTTACCATCTTGAGTTGGACATTTTAACAATTTAATTTGTGATACTACCTTCTTTTCACTCATTTTAAACTAAACAGTACATAATTATTATTCAATTCAACTCTGTTTTCATACACACTTCTAAACCTTTATTTTTTATGCATATTATTTCATTAAATCCATCCATAACTTGTAGGTAAATATTTGAATGCACCGTATTCGATTCAATGCACAAATTAAATTCCCCGTTATGAAATTGGAACGTAGAAAGAAAAAACGATCCTTGCAAACGTATCCATTTAAAAAATTCATTGTATGTACATGTGTGTTTTATAATCTATACATACATGCATGTCACATTGAAAAGTGGAAAGAAGACGAGATTACCCTGTTCTTGTATTCCTTGAGGTGATCCTTATCCGTGCCAAAATATAAACTGAAAGTGGTCCATCTATCATGATCTCTGGAAAAGGATACACCAACTCCTTCTATTTTTGTTAATGAAATTAGATCCACCTAGATGAATTAAGATAATTTGTACTGAAATAAGTGTGTTGACTATTGCTGATGCATCTCAATTTAAAAAGAATCTGGTCCATGATAGAAGATTTCTTATACCATAACATAATTATGTTTAAAATATTTTGCATCGCATGTGAGAAAAACAAGACATATAGGGATGTTGTTTGTCAGTGTAAGATACACGACCCAGGGGAAAATTTCAATTTGTAGCAGATAATTAACATTTCTACAACAAAAAATTATTATTCATAACATTTATTTATGATAAATTACTTAAGAACGACATTTGTTTTTCCAGTAATAATTCATGAAATTATTCAAATTTAACATTTTAATTGTTTTTATCAATATTTGAAACGCTTACCAAAAATGTGCTTATTATAGAACAATGCATTTTAAAGATACGCTACCTTAATCCTGTATGCTACATGTATTACCAACTAACAAAAATAGTGCAAGTATGGCATTGAAATAGTTAATATTCCTGTGAAATTATTAACTGTGAAATATATTGTTTAGTTATACAATCGTGTGACGAAAGTTGGAATCATATTCATATCATTATCCGCCAGTTGGCTCGACTTGCTTGTACATTATTGTCAAGAAACGAAAGATTCGTCTACATGGTATATGAATTTGTATTTGAAACTTAAAAAGAGGTGATGTTGAATTCTACCTACATATTTTTGCATTGCTATATAATGAGCAAATTTTCGGTCGGTTTATAGATTCTGAAATACGTTTTTCATACAGACAACAAAATTTAAGAAAATATCTTTTACACGGGGAATTTCATTATCGAAAACATTAATTTATCCAGTTATTTTAATTTATAAAAAAGCATTATATCAACCTGGCATAATTTAAGAATATATATTAACTAATTATTAGCCATTGGGAACATTGCTTCATATAGTTATTATTTTAATAGAAAATATACATCGACATACTTAGGAAACCTTTTTTTTAGTTAAATCATGAATAATCATTAATCTATGAACACATTATCATTGTTATCAGTTCAATTTAGTATACAAAAAGTACTTAAGAATGAAATCAACAAACCAATATCCAAGGTGTCAGGTCTGTTAAGTTCTGAACCCAACAAATAATCCTGGACCTCTCTTCTTGGACCTCATCTTGTACCTCATCTTGGACCTCATCTTGGACCTCATCTTGTACCTCATTTTGGACCTCATTTTGAAAATATTTCGTTTCTTTTTTATATCCCATGTTGTAACGGTGTCTTCTTGCCTTGTGCTTTCGATGTCTTTGAAACATATAGGGCTTGTTAAAAAAAAAATCCCTATCAGAAAAACGTTTAACTCGAGAATATGAAATATAACTGCCCGATACCTGGGTCTCTTGTACATCAATACTTTCAAAACATGGCTCACCGTTTTCTAAAAGTAGGAGAAATAAATATAAAAATAAACTGAATCAGAAAAACAAGAATTTCACAAATATACTTGTATAATAGACTTAACTAGCTTATATCCGAATGTATGGTAGCACAGATGTTACATTTGCAGTATTATTTTACCTTTTGGCCATAATTTTTTATGTGATAATAAGATTATACCTTGAGGCTACAAGATAATAAGTGGTGAACACAAGTTAATTAGTCGTGGTCACAAGACAAAATAATACTGAAAATGTCACCTCTGTGTCACCATAAGAATGTCACATCACATAATAATGGTTTATTGAAGGACTATATTCATTTAATAGTAATAACTTCTTTTTATAAATATTACTTTTTTTGTATACGTTTGTAACATGAAGCAGACGAGTGTTCCCTGTATGATGTAATTAAGGATGTAACATGGATAAAAGTGAATTTTTGTATATGTTTATAATTATACTTCTTTATTTCATGCTTTCCAGTGTTTTATTGTAATATATCAGTTGATTACATTCTGATAAACCACTAATGAAATTTATAAAATATATTTTTCACTGTAGCTGGACTATATCTGAATGCGGATAAAAAGAAAATTTAAATAAACGGAATAACAGGCAGAAATAAATGCCGTCATATGTTAATTTATTTTGCTTCTTTAGGAAAAGAAAGTCGATGTCACCAAAGACCATGATAAAAATGTAACAAAATTAGAGAAATTGTACAGAACTATATTTCAAAATTGTTGATGTGACGTCATGATGTGATGACGTCACAAAGGAGAATGCGCGAAATCAGTAAAAAAAAACCTTAAAATCACTTAAAAAGCATGAAATAAAAAGAAAATTTATTTGTTTTACATATAAGTTTGAAATATATTACATTCGTGAACACCAGCTATTATATTTTCACTCGTGGCTACGCCACTCGTGAAAATATTATATCTGGTGTTCACTCAGTGAAATTATATTTTAATCTTACATGCAAAACAAACAATTATCCTCTAAAAAACAATTTCATCACATCCATTATGTTAAACATTTACAGCAAATGTTTGTATACATTATAATTAAATGTTAAACTAAGCATTCATTTTTTATTGAAAAGAAAAACTGGCTTAGATTGTATCTAAAATAAATTCTTATTACCTCCCTTAATTTACATGAAATAATTAAGTCGGAAATATCTTTACAAATAATGCTTTTTGAAATATACAAAATTGATAAGTTTTCATTTGAGCATCAGATTTATGACATAAAACCATTAAAAATTTGCGCGTCAATGTCTTTAACATCTAATAAGTAAATAAGTGACCCAGTTAGCAGTATAAAAGACACATTATGCCTAAGAATTAAAAAAGTTTTTACTTATTTAGAAAGGGTTTACGTGAATTTTATAATGTCTCTATAACCGTTCAGAGAATGCTACATGCTTTATTTTTGAAGAAAATAGCATAAATGTGAATCATTTTGTCATGAACAAAGTAGTATTTTGACTTCAATACAGAATACTCATTCACTGTAACTGTACTTATTGCCCAAACAGCTTCAGATGAAAAAGACGGTTCAGGTAATGGGCCAATGAATAACTTTTAGGATACTATAAAAGTACACCAATATTACAAAACTTTGGAGAAATAAAACTTAAATAATTTCTTAGCCATTACGGCCTTTAAGTGAATTGGTCAATAAAGGAAGGTATGTAATAACATAAACAATCATGTAAATAGTATTAAGTATTGTACGTGACAACAAACCACGAACACATTATATATGAATATTGTTGGCAAGTGTCATATTTTACATATCATAGCAAATAATAAATTGTAAAAAAATATATTATTATTTCTTAACAGTATCACTGTTTTATATACTTAATATCACTAAAACTTTCAATATTATCCCAACGAAATATGTTATAAGAATATCAAAATGATGCATTTCTATTAATTTTATCAATATTTGAATTACACATGTACATATGGAAGATGTTCCCATTGCAAACCAATCAACTTTAATACTAATGTTCTAGCATGTAAGAACATGGTATAGTAAAAACATCACCCTACACAAAATACTCTGTCTTTTTTTATTTTTAGATAGTATACGTACGTGCGTCTATACTTGATATAAATATCTTATACGACACTTTCTCGTATATCCTTTTATCGAAGTTAAACCTGAAAAATCGACCTCGTGTCCTCCTGAAATTTGACGATTTAATAATATAAAACTTAATATCGTTTAAGAGTCATGATAGCCATTTTTTTAAGATGTTTAAATAATACAGACCAGTCGTAATAAAAATTTGGTAAAACTTATTTCTTCAAAAATGTTTTCTCGATTAAGTAAATTATTAACATTTTGAGAAAAAAGGTCCTCCTTCTTGCAGAGTTCTGAAAAGTCAATAATAAAAGTCGATATTAAAATGTGTCGCCTAAATAACACCATACTTTTATGTTATGCACTGCCGGTTACGTCACATTAATTATATGTTCGTTGAAAGATCTAAAGTTACTTCAATTTTAGCATTCCTAATGCAAAGACGAGTAATTTTAGTCATTTTTATATTCTGCTTTATAAATGATAAGGGAAAATATGTGTGTGGATAAATATCATTATCCACCAAGCAGTCGATTATGCAGATGACAAAAGATGTCATATAATTTTGCGATTTTAAACATAATTTGTAACGTAAATTATAATTAAAAGGGTGTTTCTCTTTCTCTCACTGTTATACTTTCTTTTCTTTTGTGCAGTTATCTAAAATGACGCAGAAATGACAATATATTTTTAGTATTATAAAAATGTATATGCACAAGTTTTATTTTTTTATTTTCTACATTGTTCTATGGAAGCGTATTGTGATCAAAATCACGAAAGTGAAAGGCTTTCTTGAAATGTTAAATTTGACTTATTTCAAAGAGGTGTCATGTTTTATGAATTGTCGGAATCGTAATTAAATCAAACAATATGTTAACTTCATGTAAATAATAAAACGTATTTTGTAAAATATTATGCATTTCTAAACGAAACCTATATATTGCAGTATATAACATGAAAATAGAAAGCGTATCCAAACATGGTGATATCAAGCTAAAACTACTGCCTATTAGTCAGGAGGTTGTAACTGGTACTTAATATATCACTTTTACTTCTTAAGAAAGTTTGATATCTTATGTTTATAACATTTTGTTATTCTATCAATCTAGACAATTTGGATAAGTCTGATAATCTAATTCTATTGTCAAAATAGAATAGATTTCATCTACCCAAATATTTAAAAAAACAAAATTTACTTAGTTTTAAGGATGGGATATTCGGAAAGAAAAATAAAATGAAGTGTTAACAGACCATACTTCAAAATTGCATTTGATATAGATTTTAATCTGATCTATTCCCTTCTTAAACCATTTACAGGTGTAGTTATCTTTTAAATATATTAAATTTGTCTCAAGTGTTTTCTTCCGGAATGCTGTTGTTTAGCTTGATAATCTACCCTCATGATACCATAGCCAGTTGTATATATATATTTAATTAATGTTTTCCATGTTGATTTCAGCATTTATAGAAGAATTGTTGCGTAATTAGTTAGAAGATAGATGTGCACGTGACTACTTCACAAATGGGGATCGATTTTGAGAGGAAAATGGCATTTTAGATACTGTATTCCTAGAAATGTTCGCGGATACAATATTTCGCGTTTTTCACAACGTCGGCATTTTCGCGGAGACAAACTTTCGCGGAAATGTAGTAACCGCGAATTCCGCGAATGTTAAGTCGCTACGGCCTAAATCACAGTTTTTGGAGGCTACGTTTTTTATGCATGACCTTGCCTGTTGGGTGCTTTTAATTATTTTTTTTCTTGACAAGTCGCGCCTAAAGCGCAACGTTACTCGATACATTTTCATCTATTGACTAGTCGAACAAGGTCGGTTGTTCCGTGAACAAATTCATATTTCCATACCTTTTCCATTATGTTATTAAGTAAGATTTAGTCAGACCCGTCTTAGCTTTGACTCTTATTTGAATCATAACTGACTTTATCTTCAAAATGTCGATACGTTTTTTTTACACATTTTTACACATTATCGGACTGTACGTAGCTTTCATTATAACATGTAGCACTTGATCGCTATTGTACTTTCAACGGCCTAAATCACAGTTTTTGGAGGCTACGTTTTTTATGCATGACCTTGCCTGTTGGGTGCTTTTAATTATTTTTTTTCTTGACAAGTCGCGCCTAAAGCGCAACGTTACTCGATACATTTTCATCTATTGACTAGTCGAACAAGGTCGGTTGTTCCGTGAACAAATTCATATTTCCATACCTTTTCCATTATGTTATTAAGTAAGATTTAGTCAGACCCGTCTTAGCTTTGACTCTTATTTGAATCATAACTGACTTTATCTTCAAAATGTCGATACGTTTTTTTTACACATTTTTACACATTATCGGACTGTACGTAGCTTTCATTATAACATGTAGCACTTGATCGCTATTGTACTTTTAACAAAGGATTACACCTACTCCAAACAAATAAAATCCAAGTCATGCAATGTTCGCAAACTGTAAATGCGTTTGTCAACGCCGTGACTAGCAAATAACGTCAATAAGCATGTTAATTACTAATAATTGATTTTTTTCTTTTTCAGCGTGCAAACTAGTATCAATAACATACATAAATAATTCTTTACACATTTCTATAACACCTGTGTTTATATGTTGTTTTGTGTAAGTAGATTATAATAAATATTCTGCACTTTTTACATTTTTATGATATATTTGGTTGGAGCTAGAAATGTTCGCGGATTTGTTATAAGTGACATATTCGCGGCTATAAAGATTCGCGGAATCATGCCTACCGCGAAAACCGCTAACTTAAAATGCGCGAAATCTTTTCTAGGAATACAGTATATCTTATTGAATGAATGTGAACAAAATAATTTGGTGTCTTTCAGGTGGGTTAATACAACAGAAAGTGATATACCAATACAAATTTACATCATTATCTCACAGCATTATTAACGATATACTAATTGCACATACAAAATGGTTTACTCATACCAACATTATCTAAAGCAAGGCGTTCCCCTATTATGTCATTTCAATACTATCATTTTGATAATGTTTTTGGATTTTTATATATCTTATTTTCAGAGGAAATGTTAAACATCGTATATTAGTATATGGGAATTTTGATTACAAAAAAGTCAATATTTAGCGAGAGGTGACAGCATGAGGCCCGGCCTTATTCGTTTTGTCGAACATAAATTGATACGCTGATTGGATGTTTCAAGAGTTTTCCATTTTCAAGTTAAGAGAAACTAAATAGGCCCTGTTTGAAAATATCTAGCATTTTTTAAAAACACATAAACAGGTAAATCAAAGAAAACTGTTTATATTCTAAATACACTTTTGCTGTAACAGATTAAGTTTCGTGTGCTGCTGTATAGATAATCTTTCTACAAGGAATCCACACGTGAAAAAGCTAAATCTTTTTCTTTTAAAAGTGTTTTATGTTTAGTGTACTCTTAAAATTTTCAAAAACAGTACATTTCTCATTGACTAAAATATTACTCATCTTTTACTTTTACATTCTGGGAGTAAGTAAAATGATAAGAGATTTTTTGTTGGTTTTCGTGTGCCTTCAACACTTTACAGGTCATATAATAACTTTCAAGATTTACTGGTGTCATGGAATACGTTAAGTGTGTCTTATGTGTTTTTTTAATCGACTACAACCACCAATATTTAATAAACTAGTTGGTGATAGCTATGTCACATAAAAGACTCCAAAACCTAGGCAGTACTCGAACCTACAGTGGTAAGAAGGAAGTGTTTTGAAGTCAGGGACCTTAAACACTCGACCAAAATTGACGATTAAGTTTTTGTATGGAAGCCAAGGTGCCATTTTTGGCACATTATAATGTTTCACAGTCAGTGCTTCTTTTACGTGATAGGTTATTTACACACTTTAATTCAGTTATGACAATATATTATGATATATGATTACTAAAGAAAAAATGTATCCATTGCAAAGGCTTAACGTGCCTCATTTATGTATCATAATGACTTATTTGTAGGTTATTAATATACATGTAGAAGAATAAATCAAAACACAATCCTACTTTACACTATAGTATCTGCATTTTCAGTTTTACATAAAATTATTCGCTTATTTTAATTATTATCTTATGTTGTAACAACTTTTAAAGATGCAATACACGTGTCTCTGTGAAAAGGGATCAATAGCACCGACTGCGAAAGTGGAGACATAAGTTTAGCATTGTACATTGGCAGGGCAATATGCATATGTGTAGTGTTGTCCGACTTTATGGATATGATAAAATAAAATTGAATTTTTTTCAGTGTATTAACGTGAAGAAGATTCATTTTATTTTAAAATGTCTTTTTATAATAAATTTTATACATACATTTTATATTTAATAAATTTTCAGAAAAGTAATGCAAATACAATGTTTATTTTAAATGATAATAATGTATAATTATTTGTTTAAAATGCATTGGCATATTGTATTAAAATATCAACTTGGAAAGATTCTTACAGCTACCTTTCTTAGTAGAGCTAAATTATTAGAACATTTCATGGAATCTCACTTAAAGTAAAAAAAGAGAAGATCTAAACATTAATGGGTGGGCTAATGTTTCATACTAGTATGAATGATAATGTATAAATTATGTAGTGTTGCGGCTTTTTTATGTAATGAACTTTTGTAAGTGTTTTAGATTGAATAAAACATGCTTGTGTTATTATGTGTTACTTTTTAATGACCATATTTCCGTAGTGTAAGTTAAAACTCACATGATTTCAATACGTGACATTTTAAGCATTTTACACTTCGAATTTTTTGAGGACCTTTTTCTGTAGCAACAAATATATAATAGTTAACAAATATGCAAATTTCTTTTTGAAGGACTTCGTTTGAGGTTGGGTCCTATTTATTGCTGAAATGCTATATTCTTAAACCCGTATCATTAATTTTGCTATTACATTGAGCTTACGTTAAAGCAGCCTTCATCTTTTCTAAAGGTTAAATATGTTATTCTTAGATACATCGTTTCATATAATTGTAAAACCAAAGGAATTAAGGTGGTAAACGAAAAACTATAATCTATATACCTCCGCTCTCTTTAGTAATATAATGCACTTGCCCAAGATAAAGTTACTGAAATACTTAGTTTGAAACAATACATAATTGTTTTTCTATCAGAAAATAAAAGCTGATGGCCGCTTATACGAATTGTTTGATGTGTGGATGGTTCTTGTTTAAAGTAAAAAGGAACAATTCTTAATAACATATACTTTTCTGAAACATTTGTCAAGAATCTGAATTTGTCCAATTCTAAGAAAATGTATAATAATTCAAACATAATTATAGTTAGGCTTCAATAACATGACCCTTAAAATTTCATTTAAAACATTATGTATATCTTTATTATATGTGTTAAAACTAAGAAAGACGAATCGAAATGATATATCTGCAATATTTGGTATTTCGAATATTAAAGTGAGTCTTGCATGTTTATATCTACATTTTATCACATCACGATATATCAAAAATACAAATATATTATGTGATGAAAAACAGCAATATAGATCTGATATTGGTCACTTTTGTGCAAATTTAAATTATATGATAAATATCAATGATTAAGAAATGATATGTTCAATATTTATTAATTTATCGTTACGTAGAACATTCGGAGAACAATTGATGTAATGTGTGTTTTTCCCATTATTAATAGATATATTAGACAAAGTAGTTATTTAACGATGTGCTGAATAATTTCTGTTAAGGTTAAGGAAAGTGTACATAAGTATTTTGGATGCTATCTCAAAAGTTCTTTAAAATTTTCAGAATTTTGAATTTCAGTGTAATGTTGTTAGTGCGCATACGTGAAAATGGTGGTCAGAAAAATTTAAACTGTTACAAAAATATAAATAAACTTGGTAAAAAGTCAGAGAAGAGGAATGCTGGATGTTCAAGATCACAAAAGAGATCTGTTTCGCAAATATCACCAACCCTACTGAGCGAAACTCACGAGGTAAAAGATTTGCTAAGTGCGAAGTTTCACCCATTACTATAATATCTCAACAGGGATATGCACATCAACTAATGAACGCTAATGAACACCAGGCAAATATGAACTGAAGTCCCCAAAATTTAAACATGAACAATGGGTATGCACAGTAGTCTTCAAAACCAGTCGTATCACAAGCCTTTACGTTATTCGTTTACAGCACCTGCTCAACAGCCAATACACCTGTACCCCCTAGTCCTAGTTATAACCAAATGATAAAGGATAAGCTTGAATCAATGGATCAACGGTTAAGATTAGACAAAATTTAAACACGGGTGATGCGTATTGACGAAAAAGTAGAGTCTTTGGATAGACGAATATCTAGCTTGGAATCCGGTGTGAATGAGCAACGGCGCAAGTTAAATGAAATAGAAGCATGTCGCAATTATGATTCAATCTTCTGTGACACTCTTAAGCAAAAATATGACCAAATTGAAAAAACGATAAGAGAGAGCAAAATCCAAAATGACAGCGTTCGTAAAATCGTTGACACTCTTAAATACGAAAATCAGTGGCTTTATGAGGAAGTGGTCGATTTGCAAGCAATATCAATAAGAGACAATTTGCTATTCTTTGGATTCCCGGAGGAAAATTTGGAAGATATCCGATATCGATTTTATGTAAAGAGAGAGTTTTGAATCTGTGGATGAAAAACAAAACAGAAATAAAAGTGCGCTTATTTATAACATTTTTCAACTGCAATATCTAGAATCATACAATCAAAATTGCATATTTTGGGCAAAACATGTTAAATCGCTTCTTGATTCTCTCGGGTATGGCTATATTTGGTACACTTTCAACGACGATATTTCTATGAGTTTCTTAAAATGCAGATTTAGAGATCAGTTTAAGCAAGAACGGAGTGGCTCTATTCGCAGTATGTCTAAACTTGATTATTATGTGAAATTAAAAAAAAAAAGAATTTGGTTATGAAAACTATCTCGATTTTATTGAAAATGACTATTTGAGAAAACTATTTACTTGTTTCAGGTTATCAGCGCACTCGCTAGCTATCGAAACTGGGAGATATATAGGAACTGATGGAACATATAGAATTTGTCGATATTGGAATTGTAATGTAATTGAGTCAGAGTACCACTTTCTAATGACCTGTCAAAAATATTCAAATTTTCGTACCAAATACATGCCTCATATTTCGTGGCCAAATCTTGATTTATTCAGCCGTATGATGGGTTCAAATAAAAAGAAAACGGTATTGAATATGTGTAAATATTTTAAAGAAGCATATACTGTTATATACTTAGCATGTATACCGGCTAAACAATACACATTAACAGTCATCTGGTCGTCTCGCCTGTTTAACAAACTTGCAAAATAGTTTGATCTGGGTTATTAATTGCTATTGATGTCTTCTACGGAAAAGGAATGTGGCATCCTGAGACAGAGGGCCAAATGCATCGGTTCGTGCATCGGTATTAAGCTCTCGCGGTGGCACTTCATTAGCGAACTTAATGTTCAGTGTGCCTTTGCTACACCTAAAAAGTGTTTGTCAACAAAAAAACGGACATGAAATAGCTGTCATTTTTCTTCTGTTCTATATGAAATGTATGTAAATTTATCACAAAAAAACCACACCAATATAACCTCGTTTTCTTTAATTTCCAGAGTCCAAAAGGTTTATCAAATCAACATCACCCCCGTTCTAGTCATGATTTCATTTTTATAGTTAAAACACTCCAAATCAAATCATTGTTGTAACTATAGTAAAGAGTTTCTGTCAACGTATCAGAAAAGGTGGGGTGGCGTAAAAGGATCATTACACATTGTTAAGAAAAATATTGATTATATTGGACTCATGCACAGCTGCGAAACCTAAGTCACACTTGGCTTACGCCTATTCTTATAGTTTGACAGCTGTATACTCGTTCAAAAGAATTCAGTATTGTACTCAGCTTTGCATGTTAATCTCATATTATCTTTATTTTAAACAACAAAAAAAAACATTTACTTAAAATTATACATAAATATGATGCAGCTTTCATACAATTCATTAATACGTAAACACACACATGTATGTAAAACAACTAAACAACAGACAGTAATACAAAGTGCAGTTGACAACTCATTCCTTTTTGATGGAATCGGACTTTTTTATTGCCAGTCTCAAAATACAACTGTTGTTACATTTATTACCAAACTTGGATGAAATTAAACATATTTTAAACAATTCAAAATCACCAAAAATCATTGGCTTACGTGAAAATTTCTTAAATGATAATATTAATAATGATTACGTTTACAAACGAAATTATAACTGCGAGAGACGAGATAGATCAAATGGGAAGGATGGGGGAATAATTCCTTATATTTCTAAAGATATTTCATATAAACGTCGGAATGACTTTGAAATAATGATATTGAGTAAATCTGGTTCCAAACTGCAAATCCTTCCTTTTAAATTTTGTTTATCGTCCTCCCAATTCTCCTCAGTCCAGGATTGATTTGTACAAGGAGCAAATTGATATGGTCGATACTGCACTTATTGAATATGTTATAATGGACGATTTTAATATCCTTATTTACCAGGACAGGAAACGGAAATATTTAGAAACACAAAATTGGAAGAACACAATGACTAAAATCGGTTTAATACAATTAATAATACATCCGACGAGAACAACAAAAAAGTTCATCTATAATTGATAATATACAGTGAATATGCAAGTAATACTGAGAACGTGAAAGACACTTTCGTCTCATCTCTATATATGATTGATCATTTTCTTGTATGCATGGTTTATTCAACTAAACCTGACAAAAATAAGAAAAATGGGTTGCATAAGGTGATAAAATATAGAATGGTTAAAGCTTTTTGTGAAGAAAATCTTCAACGTGATCATTTAACATCTGGTATAGATAATACTGAAATAATTACAAATCCAAATAACTCACTCTCCTTTAATATAAGCAAAACATGAGACAATGAAAGAAAAACGCGTAAAACGAGAGCACCAACCTAATTGGTTTACAGATGAAATTAAACAAGAGGGCCATGATGGCCCTAGATCGCTCACCTGACTTATCAAACTCATCCAAACAATTACCTAGACAAGCATTCTGACCAAGTCTTATGACAGGTGAGTCAAAAATGTGACCACTACAGTGTTAACAAGGATTATCCATATTTGAGCAGTGTGACCTAGTGTTTTACCCAGGAGACACATATTCAAACTTGACCTAGAAATCATCAAAACAAAATTTCAGACCAATTCAGACCAGGATACTTGGATCAAAACAGTAGCAACTAGAGTGTTAACAAGATTTTTTTAATTTTTAGCTCCGGTGACCTAGTTCCACATGCGTTTTCGAACTCATCCAAGCAATTACCTAGACAAGCATCCTGACCAAGTTTGATGATAATTGAGTCGAAAATGTGACCACTAGAATGTTAACAAGGTTTTTCCATGTTTGGGCGGTGTGACCTAGATTTTAATCCAAGATGACCCATGTTCGAACTTGACTTAGAAATCATAAAAACAAATTTTCAGACCAATTAACAGAATATTTGGATCACAACAGTAGCCACTAGAGTGTTAACAAGATTTTCTATTTTTAGCTCCGGTGACCTACTTTTTCATCCGAGATGACCCATGTTCAATTCATTCCCAGCAATAATCTAGACAAGTTCCCTGACCAAGTTTGATGACAATTGAGTCAAAATTGTGACCGCTAGAGTGTTAACAAGGTTTTTCTTTTTTAGCTCCTGTGACCTAGTTTTTCATCCGAGATGACCCATGTTCGAACTCATCCGAGCTATTACCTAGACAAGCATGATGATTGAGGCAAAATTGTGACCTCTAGAGTGTTAATATGGTTTTTTCTATTTTTAGCTCCTGTGACCTAGTTTTTCATCCGAGATGACCCATGTTCGAACTCATTCGAGCTTTCATCTAGACAAGCATCTTGACCAAGTTTGATAATGACTGATGCAAAAATGTGACCGCTAGAGTGTTAACAAGGTTTTTCTATTTTTAGCTCCGGTGACCTACTTTTTCATCCGGGATGACCAATGTTCGAACTAATCTGAGCTATTAACTAGACAAGCAACTTGACCAAGTTTGATGATGATTGATGCAAAAATGTGACCGCTAGAGTGTTAACAAGGTTTTTCTATTTTTAGCTCCGGTGACCTTCTCTTTTATCCGAGATGACCCATGTTCGAACTCATCCGAGCTATCAACTAGAGAAGCATCCTAACCAAGTTTGATGATGATTGGGTCAAAAATGTGACCACTAGAGTGTTCACAAGGTTTTTCTATTTTTAGCTCCTGTGACCTAGTTTTTCATCAGAGATGACCCATGTACGAATTCATTCAAGCAATTGACTAGACGAGCATTCTGACCAAGTTTGGTGATGATTGGTTCAAAAATATGACCGCTAGAGTGTTCACAAGGTTTTTCTATTTATAGCTCCTGTGACCTAGATTTTCATCGGAGATGACCCATGATCGAACTTATCCAAGCAAATGACTAAACAAGCATCCTGACAAAGTTTGATGATGATTGGTTCAAAAATGTGACCGCTAGAGTGTTCACAAGCAATTATGGACGTACGACGGACGACGGACATTTACCGATCCTAATAGCTCACCCTGAGCAAGCTCAGGTGAGCTAAAAAACGATAAATTTGCGCAATAAGTGTCATAATAAAGAAGATTTCGATCAGTAAAAAATTTTAAGAAAAAAAGTTACTTCGTTAATAAGAAAGGCTAAGAAAAATTGCTTTAATAATGCCGTTGAAGAGAATAACTATGTATGGAAACACTTGAAAGAAGCTTCTAACATCAATCAAACTAATCGGAAAACACTTCAGTCTAAAATATAAAAAAATGATGGAGTTATGGAAAATGAATTAGAAATTATCAATGAACTTAAACAATTTAACAATATTTTAAATATATTTACCAAATCATTTTTTTTTTTTTGAAAGCAATTTTTCCACTTAAAAAAAAATGGATACATTGATATTCCTTATATAACGACCATTGAAGTAAAGCAAATTAATTCAAAATTGAACACAAATAAATATACAGGCATTGATGGTATTGGTCCCGCAATTTTAAAAAGTTCTGGGGATACTATTATTTCTTGCATAACATCTATTATAAATAATAGCATTCATTTGGGTATTTTTCCTGATAAACTTAAGGAAGCTTGTGTCTTGCATGTGTTTAAATCAGGAAGAATAGACTTTTCTGAAAATTATCGCCTAATTTCAATTCAACCCACCATCTCAAAAATATTTGAACGACATATTGCGTCACGTCTTCAGACATATTTTCAGAATACAAAGATATTCATGACAGACAATCAGGGTTTCGAAAAAAACATACTTGTAATACAGCATTACTTACATTAGTTGATGCCTGGATCAAAGATATTGATAACGGTTAAATGAGAGGTGCTATTTTCCTTGATTTCAGAAAAGCGTTTGATCTTATCGATCATGAAATTTTGATACACAAATTGAAATTATATCATTTTTCTGAAAAAGCTGTAACTTTTTTTCGTTCCTATTTATCAAACAGAAAACAGACAGTTCAAGTAGGTAATTCAAAATCTGACATTTTACTGGTAAAATAAGTAGTTCCCCAAGGATCCATCCTTGGGCCCATTCTTTATTTGATTAATATAAATGATATATCTATACTCCGTAATGATCTTAATATAGACCTGTATGACTCTACTTTACCAACCAGGTGACTGTTTACTGAAAAAACAAGCTAATTTACAAACAAAAAATGTGTAATGTTATGTAATCCTCTCCTACTGAAAGTAAATGATCTTTAACTCTTGAAAATGTAACAGTTCAAAAGTTATTGGGCATTTATGTAGATAATACATAAATCTGGCATTATCAAATTGACTCTGTTTGCGAAAAAGTAAAAACAAAAATTGCCCTCTTCAAACATATCATTTTTTACCTTACTGACGAAGTAAAAAAGATATATTACGACGCCTACATCCTTCCTGTGCTTGATTATTGTTGTACGGTATGAGGAAAGGACACATACTCATATATCAAGAAAGTAAACTCATTAACAAAAGAACTGCACAAATTATACTTAATAGACCGATACGTTCACCAACACTATATCTTTATAACAAGAAAATCATTGATGCAAAGCATCAAAGGCGACGTTAAAAAATTTGATTAAGTCTTGCACCTAAATACTTAACAAAAGATGTATATTTTATATCAGTACCATTACATGTGACCTGGAAGCTAGGACCCTGTTTAAGTTAAACTTAAACCAAAAAGAATAGACTCTGTCTTGCCAAGATGGAAAGACAATTTATAGTCAATTAACCAATCACTAATAAGACTCATGCCATAAGAGAGAATTTCTTCAGATTTATTTTACCATATACAAGGATACCTGAGTCATCAACACATAATAAAATCTTACTGCTTAGGGTAGCAGACATGTCATTGACATATATAATACATAAAAGAGGACATTAAATGACCATCAGGGGGACACCATAGGTACTCGTAGCAGTAGAAGAATAATTGAGTACCAGCCACATTCTCCAGCTGCTGAAACTTGATTGAAACTGCCTGACCATGACTCGAACCCATGACTGTTAGCAATCCGGTCGACTACACATTATCTCTTTATTATAGCATAAAATCGGCTATTTTTCCCTATTTTGCCCATGTTATAACGGGACCAAACCATGTGTTAACATAATCACGCGCTCTTGTTATTGCCCGGTTTCACCTATACGCAATACATACAGGGCCCAGTAAACAAACAAAAAATGACGATTTGGCCTGTTTGCCAAAGAGTCATGGGCTCTTGTTATATTGAAATTTATTGATTCGAGGGCCTCAGTCGCATATTCAAGTAAATATGCCGGAAAAAAAACGGCGTATAGACATCGGTGCTAATCTTGGTTGTCGCCCTTTCTAAGAAACGGACAGTTTTCAATGTAAACAAATACAGTAGAATCTACCTGTCATTCAGTGTAACACTCCCATTAACTTACAAAACTAGATAACACAAAATTAATATGAGAAAATGTTTTTTATTTATGTTAATGTTGATAAAAGTTCTTTATATTTCTTTGAAAGAATAATGCTTAGTGCCTGATTTTTTTATAAACTTGTTTGCTTGAAAAAAACCGATTCTGATGTCACTCATCAATCTGAAATCATTCTAAGAATTTCTGAGGGCCATGTTTTGTCTTGGGTAGAGGGTAGAGTAATGTAAGGTGGGTTTTTTTCTTGAGATAATAAATTTCCAAAGGCCAAGCTTTGTTAAATCAATTAAAATTCAAAATTTCGTTCCGAAAATTTTCCAAGTTGTTGGCCCCGGAAAAATGAAGCGCATACGTAAAACATAGAATTGGATAAATACCGTCCAAGCATAAGAATTTAATGTAATTGTGTTTTGTATAAACTATACATCACGAATCCGTTTGAAAATTTTATGCTATAATAGCGTCAACGCACGTTTATTTCGTGTTATAAAGTCTGCAGAGTCCCTCGGAACTGTTGGAGCCCTCGCCCTACCGGGCTCGGGCACCAACCGTTCCTCGGGACTCTGCAGACGTTATAACACGAAAAAACGTGCGTTAACCCTATCATAGTGAACAGTTCTAAACCATAACGTATTTCCCCACTATACTGATTTGTGTCCTTGAATTTCTGATGTTTATAGAGCATAGTGTATTAAACTCAGGGTTATATGCAGTCATAGGATAAGAAAAACTTTCAACTTGACCAGAACTTGAACCTGTGACCCAAAGAATAATTGTACTGCGGCAGTAGCGATTGAGCTATCTGGCCGCTTACACATTTTCCCCCAAATAGTGAACAGTTCTATGCCATGACAGATACTTTTAAAATTTTTAATTAACATGTAGATTATTTCTTAATTAGATATATAAGAAAAAACGTACACACTCAAAGTCTTGATTAAAATAACAATTTATATATTGTACAATTATTTTTACTAAAATAGGCCCGGATAAGACAGTTATTGGTTGTGCCATTATTTATAACAGGTCAATTTGAAAGTGAACATAACTGTGCTAATACATGTACAATATCTAATTTTTGTACAGATAAAAAACTAACCTTTTTCTTGAATTCTTTTGGAGGCGGATTTATGCCATGTTGTATTTTGCATCAGGGGGCACCAGGCGAAAATATGAAAATACAACAAACGAACCACTTTGTGGTAGATTATATTTTCATGTTTTCATCTGGGGCCTGGTAACTTTTTGTACTTTGTCGGTTTTTATGTGCAACATATTACTTGCTGTAAAATTAGTGCACAAATTGATTCAAGAGCAAGCAACAATCTGCTCTATGAAAGGTCTGTAATCATGTTGTCTCTGCCCCAGACCTGGAGGTTAAGACCGGTGTGCCTCCATTACAAAAAGATAAGACAGGAGCTGTCCTTTTCAAACTATGCACATGTTAGAAAAAATAAAATAACAATTCAGTTTTTGATTTTTTGAGACATTATAAATTGTATTGCCTGATCCAAGTTTTAGGACATCCTTTAAAAACCAGTACTGACCTACTAGCATAGAGAGTTGAAATATATATCTATATTGCCATGCAACCGTCCGGAATTCCACTATGGACCCTGCCATCACTAGAAATGGACACTTATTTAACCTCAATTCTAGATAGGTCATTATGTAACCTTCCGAATCTCACAACACAATTTTCAGGATAAGTCACCCTTTACAATAATCCTTTTACTCTATTATAGATACTATTATAACCTGTAGATTAATCAATACATGTATTATCATATATAAATTTAAATTCAGGTCCCATCCCTTTTATAAAAAAGTCATAACTGCAAGTATTTAAAAACAGAAATAGTTAAAGTCTAATCATATCCATATACTAAGATATACATATATGCACATAACATTAATAATTCCCAGTTTCTACAAAATATATATAAAATCCTATTAGCATTTGAACTTGGATGGAATTCAAAATCTAGTAGTAAGAAAACTATGTATAGTATAAAAGTAAAAAAAACAACCTCAAATAGTCTATATCATATAATAAGTTTGAGTTGTGTCTTAACATTAAATGCATATCTCTTACAGTAACAAATACTGTCCTTCCATTAGCCTTTACTATCGAACAACTAACTGCATATATATCAAGTATTTAAAATTGATTATTTCAGGATGTTATCCTTTCTCTGTTTCAATATATGGACATTAACACCTATATGCATAGCTTTAAATGTCTACCTTTCATTTGTACCAAAGATTAGTGATTAGAAGATTCCTGTAGAGAAAACGTTTATTAGGTATGTGCTAAATGAACAAACTAGAAAAATCCAGTATAAGGTTTATAAAGCCAGTCAAAAAAATCTTTCAATATTCACTCCTCAGGGCCTCTATGCTTTTGATGACCTTACAACTGATAAATTTTATTCAACAAAAATAGTAAGTACTACCTAAGGTAGACAGAAAAGAACAAATAATTCAGTTAACAGGAGTTACTTCCCCCTAAAATAGAGAAAACCATAAACCCAAAAGATCACCCTAAACAGCAAAATTATGTAATGATGCAGGCTCAGTTTTATCAAGCCAATGGTTAAAAAATATTCATAAAAAGTTAGATGGTCATGTGACAGCAGTAACTGCAGAAAATCGGATAGTTTTCACATCCGGATACTGGTACTCATGTCTGTGCAATAGATAAACGTTATATGGATAAAAGCAATAGGAAAATCGTTTACAACAGTTCCATTACCAATCCTTATACTCATTTGCAAATGAACGTTCTTCTTGAAGGAAAATTTAAAAATATACAAATGAATGAAAAAGAATACGGCATCAATGTAGACCACAACGATATTTGAAATCCGGGGTTTAGTATTGCCAACGAAGCTAAGAGACAAGCTGTTAATCTAAGCCCTGCAATATCGTGAAAATAATATCACAATGCACATGGTTTTTACAGTGAGTTATTAAATACAAATATAACAACATATTTGTTAACTTGATTTTTACGAATAAAAAAACTAATTAACACAACATGACATTAACTACTAATAATAACAGCTCCTTCCATAGGCCAAAATAAGAGACGACGCCGCTCACCGACGTCGCCAATAAACTTAAAGGCTGAAATTCAATTTCAGATTGAAATAACACACAGCAATTATGGTGTATAAATCTATAAACAATCTGGCACCGTTATAAATTATATGAGTGAAAGTTTTAGTTTCACTCACAGTGAATTACATAATTTACGTTCAATCGCTCATAAAGATTTTGTTCTGAAAAGTATGCTTCATACACATTATTAAAATGATTTTTTTTTCTTATTTCAGTTTTGACGATATTATTATTATTATTCATATTATTATTATTATTATTATTATTATTATTATTATTATTATTATTATTATTATTACCTTAGGTATATTTTGCCAGGAATACGGGTTTTTGTGACGCTATCAATGTTACAGCTAGACATCCCCAATGAGGTCGCTCGTGGTACATCACTGACATAACACTCGACAATAGTAGCTTGCTACAAGAAAATATTGTTCTTTAGAAAAATTTGAAATTTAAACTCCTTAAATTACATTCTTGATTTAATGAATATTTAGGGTACAACTTTTACATACAATACCACCATTCTTCAAATATGTTTGCGTTTTTTTTTTTGCGGCTACTCAACGCTTGCTTATAAATAGCCGCATGCAGCTCGGAACAAGATGTATATGGTCTTTGGTTATAGAGATATCGTCAAATTAGAACAGTAATGAGTGGAGTTAAGTCTTTCTAAAATTACTAGGAGTTAACCCGTTTCTTTAATGAGGTGACGAAAGTCTAATGAGTTTAGCAGACACAGACTTTTTTGCAAAATATATTTACACACTAGTTTTATAAAAGTTAACAAAAAAGTAATAACGCATCGAATGCCATATAAATGACAGAAAAAGTTGATAACCTGCTGTACTCCATCCTTTAAAATCAAATTCTGTGTTGCAATTGTAAAATTTGCTTTGTGATGTATTAAAAGTAGGGCCGGGAATTATATTCGAATACATATATCTCGATTTACAATATATAAATTAAAAAAACTTCGACATAGCATTAAAGGTCTTTTAATCGCCGATTATTCCAAGCATTTTAAAGTAGTATAGTATTTGACGCAATCAATTTCGGATACGTATACGTCAAAGAGAAATATTGGAACAAATGTTATAAAAACGAATATTCGAATATATTCGAATATATTCGAATATGGAAAACGAATATTCGAACATCGAATTCCTTATTCGTTCCCAGCCCTAATTAAAAGTAAACTGCGATTATTTAAGCAATAAATGATGAAGCTGTATCACGCTACATGAATAAGGTGAAATCATTTAAAACAAGCAAAGTTTATAATGATATATATAACCCTTAAGTTCCAGTTCGTCAAATGTTTTGAAGCAGTGGTCAATGAATGCAATATGGTTTAGTTTATTCATATTTATGTTAAAAATACTGTCTAATCCATTCCTAGAATCAACCAGTACTAATCAATGGGTGTAAAGCATGTTGCTCAAAGAAACAAAGACTTACCATTTACGGGGCTAGAACCAACGCGGGCTTTGATGTTTCGATTACTTGTCCGACGCGTTATTTACTAGACCACGCCGCCACCCAAAAAATAATTAATTTGATTCAAACAGTAAAGGCCTGGTTGGACTGCTCAGATGTTCAGACGGGTATCTTATAAAACCTTGCATGCTTGGTCATAGCGGGGTAGAAAAAATGTTTAGTACTTGTCATCGTCGGAATCTACGGTACATATCTCATAATTACTACAATCAATGTTCTGGATAAGTATTCGCATACTCACACGCGCTAAACTTGAAGTATCCAGCTCAATTATTACAACTTCCAGTAACCGCTGACAGTCCAGATAATATCCGTATGAGTCTGAAATGAAATAATAACTCGTATAATATGACAACGCATTTAGTTCATGTCAGGGATTAAATTCATAATGATAGAATACAAATAACAAACTATACACTCACTTTCTATCAAAAAGTGCATGTCTATTTGTTTTTACATTTTCAATTTATGAATTTCTCTACGATATCTTAAAACATTAGTTTAATGGCTGTATTCCAGGACCTTTTTTAACCTATTTTGACGTCACAATGTGTTATTTTGATCTATCGTTTAACCGTCAATGTTTGTTTTTTTTCAATATTCCCCAGGGGTGGGTAATCTATATATTGAGAAAACGTAATATTTTAGTTCTCTCCCCTGATAAAATCAATGTGTTATGATTGCCTCTTGATGTAAAAATGCATAGCGATGAAAAATTACATTAAAATGTTTGTTCGGTATAATAAAAATAGCACGACGATCAGGGCAAAACTGCATATAAGCAACCCTTAAACTGATAAAGCACTCCTAGTTTCGCCTCGGTGTTACATAGGAACTCTGGAACAGGACCGCACACTGCGGCGCATAAATCCGAATCCGTACCAGCTTTACATATTGTTTTTCCGACCTTTGTATATCTTTTCATATTATGCGAGCGGATGGTCTTTAATTATCTAATCTCAATTTAATATAATCTGCTTATTTAAAAATCAGTCAAATTTACGGTATATTGAAAAATGAAAAGGAGTGACATCCGCCATTTACCGCAACGTTCGGCGTAAATTATCCCCCTTGATATGCTTGATTTTTGTTTTAATTTTTCTAGTAATGAATACCAGATGAGTGCCTGAAACATTTAGCTATGGATCATGTTTTAATATTCCGTTTTCCAGTTAGGCAAAATCAGTTGGACCATATTACTAAAGTGTCTGTGTTCTCCATGTTAAGAAATCAAAACACAAATACGCCCGTTATAATGCCGCCTATACATGTCAACACGTGTAAACAATAAACCGTGAACGTTATATCCTGACGATACCTGATAGTTGATAAAAATGACGGGAACATAATTCTGAAAAAAAACAGTAATCAATTGTAGCCAAGGGGAAAACTCATGCCAAAAACGTTGCGGCGAATGGCAGATGTCACTCCTTGTCTTTTTTATAATACCGTTAAATTTGACCAGTTTTAAAAGACACAGATTGGGTTCAATTGATAACATATTTTTTGAGGCTGGGATAATACTAAAAGATATTTAGATGTAGCAGAAAAGTTTTTAAAAACCGTTACACCATCGAAAATATGCACCGCAATCTGCGGTCCCGTTCTCGAGTTCCTATGGGGTGTTATGTGGGGTTATCAGGTGTAAAATGCTGATATACACTTTTATGCTTAGAGAAGTGTTACTTTACATTTTCAACCATGCCAACATGTGTGTATAGGTGTTCAAGACAATAAGCTAAATCCTACCTTTTCGCAGGTTTTGTTCAGTATGGTTTAGAATCAATTCTGAAATTTGCAAACACAGGAAAGATTAGTACTACATTTATAAATAACACATCATATCACGACTGTAAACCGGTTGCGTGTAAACCAGCTTATTACATGCGTTATTTGTTGACAAGATTTGCACTAACGTAAGTTTTTTATGGATTGCCTAGACTGCCTTATATGTAGAATGACTGATTCATTCTGTTGACTCTGAGATACAATATGCTTGGTAGCAATCCCAATATGCTGCGTGGAAATCCTAATGTGCTCAGTTATTGAAGTGTTATGTTGTGTGCTGACTGTATTTTATTCAGTCAAGACAATGTATTGTCGGGTGCATTAGTCGTTATGTTCAGTTCTCAAAACAAACAGGCATGTGGTAACACAATTATGTTAAGTTAAAAGATATGTTGTAGGGTGTTACAGTTATTATGTTTGGTTATAATAATATGCTATTTGGTGCGCTTCTCATTATGTTCAACCATCAAATAAACAGTTGAGTAGTATTATCATTTTGTTTGGTTGAGGCAGTGTATTACTGGTTGATACCTTTATAATTTTCAGTTGCAATGACATGCTGTTGGGTGCTTTATTCATTCTGTTCAGTTGTGAAATAGAATTGTTAACTGGTACCATCATTATCTTGTGTGCTGATTATATCTTCTTCAGTCAAGTCAATTTGTTGTTCGGTACAAAGATCGTTATATTCAGTTATGAAAAAGAACTGTTTCTTTTTTTTTTCATTATGTTCAGTTCAGATTATGTTCAGTTCAGATGATATACTGTTCGGTGCAGTGGTCATTATGTTCAGTGGTGAACAAAAACTGTTGTGTGATACCGTCATTATTTCACTATTGAACATAATGACCTCTGCACCGAACAGTATATCAACTTAATTGAACATAATGATAGTACCATTCAACAGTTCTATTTCACAACTGAACAGAATGAATAAAGCACCCAACAGCATGTCATTGCAACTGAAAATAATGAAATTATCACCAAAAAAACACTGCCGCAGCCAAATAAAATGATACATGTTATACCACTCAACTGTTTATTTTCATGGTTAAACATAAAGATAAGAGCACCAAACAGCATGAAGCATGATTTCAACCGAATTATAACTGTAACACACTACAACATATCTTTTTAACTCAACATAATTGTGTTACCACATGCCTGTTTGTTTTGAGAACTAAACATAACGACTAATGCACCCGACAATACGTTGTTTTGTTTTGGTTTTTTTTTGGTTTTTTTGGGGGTTTACGTCACATCGACATAGTATAGGTCATATCGCGACGTTCCAGCTTTACTGGTGGAGGAAGACCTCAGGTGCCCTTCCGTGTATTATTTCAGGCACGAACGGGCACCTGAGTAGAACCACCGACGTTCCGTAAGCTACCTGGATAGCTTCCTCACATGAAAGAATCCAAAAAGCCCCTGTCGAGATTCGAACCCACAGCGGTGAGGGGCAAGTAGTTTGAAGTAAACGACCTTAACCACTCGGCCACGGACGCCCCACAGTACATTGACTTGGCTGAAGAAAATGTAATCAGCACACAACACAACACTTCAATAACTGAGCACATTTGAATTTCCACCCAGCATATTGGGATTTCGACCGAACATATTGTATCTCGAAGTCAATAGAACGTCATTAGTTATTCTACACATAAGACAGTCCAGGCGTTCCATTTTTTTATTCTTGCAGCAGTCGGTTGCTAAAGATATCATAAAAAAGTTATGTATTGAAAAAGTGACATGAAATAAGGAAGTATCTTGTGATGGCGTTCCTCTTGTATATCGTGCTGATTTAAATATATATTTTTATGGAAAATAACACGAAAACGTATTAAATGCGATTTATTACATTAACACATCAATTGTGTAAAATATAATGTTTGTCTTAGTTGTGCCAACATACTTACCAAAAAACAAAATGTTCACAGAGCTATGAATATTCATATTTGATATGAACAAAATGGTTGCGGCATTGGCAAGCTAGGAGGAAACATTTTGTTCCGTGTGAAATAGCTTCATTGCAATTGTGTTTTTCCCAAACCCCAAAACTACACATTGAACGCGCTACAACGCATGCTTGTTTCAAACTGGATGCACTAGGTACATTCTTTTATGCCATTATTTAAAGAGATACTTTTATGCAGCAATCGATTGCAGGAATGACGAAAAACTTACTGATAGTTAATCCTAATCTAAGTCACTAAGATGCAAGCATTTCAGATTGTAAAGAATATTCAATAATATATATGATAGTGTTATTGAAACATACCTGTAGCCAGTTCATAGTCAATGTTCACGACTAAAAACAAGAAAAAAAGAACAAACAAACATTAAACATTCACCCC
>NW_026858878.1:0-54093 GCF_026571515.1 Ruditapes philippinarum
TGTGCTCTTCAGTCTGACGTCATCATTTTCTGCGTGTAAGCGTAAATATACGGAGATTCTCCGGAAAGACTCGTAATATTGACGAAGCTATATTTGGGTTAAATTTTGTAAACAATGTTGTGGAATGTATGAATGATAATATATTAATTCGTGGCGTTGCAGAGCTGCTAATCTCGATGATTGTATACACAATCACTAGTTACACATGTCTGAATCGCATATTTTACTCTTTTAACGATGAAAAAAATGGTTTTGCTGAGAGCTAACGTGGCTTTAAGTACTTGTTACAAGAGGAACACCAACACAAGATGATCCCGATTACTCTTAATATCGATGATATAAGATCGCTGAAGGAGTTGAATGTTAATGACCCAATTCATATAAAAGGATCGAATGAAGGGGAATGGGGAAATGATATAAACGAAATGCGCTGGCAAAAACTGAAAAAGGTATGACCCAATCATGGAAACTTGTTCATTCGGAATTTCAAGTTACTATTAAAATTATATATTGCAAACCATTAGAGAGTAAATTAAAAATTATCGTCACTTTATAAGCAATTTAGAAACATAACTATCTTACTTCTACAGTAGAGATGGCACACTACACGTATATATTAGCTAAAGAGACTTCAGCGAACAGGTTTTATAGTACTGCCAGACCTGTTCACTGTCGCAACGTCAAAATAAAAGCGACATATAAAGTTATGGAAGTCAGAACTAACTATATATAAAATGAAAATTCAGCTTAAAATGATTTAATTACATAAAGTATTTATAGAATATTGTGATTTAATTACATAAAGTATTTATAGAATATTGATCTTTAAAGGGATCCCATTTCTCTCAAACATCCTGACTGTATAAATAAACAAAGTTGATTTTAAAAAGTCGATGTGTTTGTGTACAATACAAACAATTTTGTTTTTTTTATCGCAAGGTTCGGAACTTTTTCTTTGCTCTTACTAACCCATTATACTCAGTACACTTCAATGAGCATTTGAAAACAGTTACTGTATTGATATATAGCAGTACAGTTTTTTCATTGATTCATATAGGAAAAAAAAACTCGACCGCTATATAGCGGTTGAGTTTTTATTCGCACCTTGTATATATCAATGTAGTTTTTTTTCTCACAGAGGCTCTAATGGGTCAGTGGTAACGAACATTTCCAGTAGCAAAAAAAAATGGAATCAATAAAACAAAAAAAAATAAATACAATGTAAAATATAAACAAAGATAATAAATGAAATGAAATTTACTCTCATTTAATCAAAAGGAACATCCGTTGAATGAATTATTTCCACTGAAAAAAAACAAAACCCTTTAATCTTGAATCAATTTTGGTAACAGTTTAAATCCGCCTCTAACATTGGATGTCTTTTGTATATCTTTTTTTTGCGGCAGCGAAAACAACTTGAAAAACTGCCTTATCATAAATAACTGTAATGTAGCTGACGATTTATTTATTTATTTATTTCTATTACAAAAAAAGAAAACATTATGCCATTGCGATAAAACAGTTATAGTATATGAAACTCGTTAGTTACGAGGATATAACACTGGCTGGGCGACATCTCGGGATGTTTCTGCAAAAAATTGTCTCGGCCTAACGGCCTCGCCATTTTTTAGCAGAAACATCCCTTGATGTCGCCCCAGCCAGTGTTATATCCTCGTAACTAACTCGTTTCATGTACTATAACTATTACATAGACAATGTGTATTTGTTTTGTTGATTTCTGGGATGTCAACAGGAGTATATGTGCACAAATCAGTTTGTTATTTCTGAGATGTTGATTTAATCTTTTTATAGCCGCACAAAACTATTTAACATTTTAACACAGTTTTCCTCACAAAGTGCCTCCAGGTTATGGTCAATGGAAGTATGCAATTGTAGATGTCAACAATAAAAGTAATTAACAACCTTGGTGAAAAACAAAATTTCTTCAATACCAAAATATAAATTCTTTATTTTCAGACACTTGAAGAAAAAGTATCACATGTAGCTAAAGGTATGTTGGATTCGAATATATGTTGAGAGATATTTCAGTAGATGTAAATAATATTTCAGTAGTACACGTTTAAGTATAGAAATTATGCCTACTCGTTACTCTATGGATTATTGTTTTTATTTGTCACCATCATTTAAAGTGCCTCATCAAATCCGATATTTTAGAAGAGATGCAAACTAATCAGGAATCACTAATTGTATCATGACTTACAATAACGCTGCATCAACTCATGTATATTTTCTTTAGAACGAGGTGACAATCGGCTTCGAACAGAGGGACAACAACTGCTGGTTACAGTACCATCTTCAGCTACAAATATGTCAAACATTCCGTTCTTTTCTACAGGTATTGTTGTTCTCCTTTTTGCACTGCACACTTTTGTATTTTATTCTCAATGACCTGCGACTTTTAGATCATTTTGCATTGTGTGTGAGAAGTTTGAGATGTAATTTGTAAGCTATCTTTCACATTCGCGATTTCTTTAAATTCTTGTATTGATTCCTAGTGAGTGTGTTAAGGTATGCCCTAGTATTCCGGAAGGTATTTTTTAAAACCAATTAACATTACAGCTTACTTAATAATAACATGTCCCTTTACAAGACGTATGCTTTTGTTTATTTCCAGAAGTTTTTTTATTTATTTATAGAGCAAAGATCGATTTCAGATGAAGTAGGTTCAGGAGAAATTTTACATTATCCTACAGAGGAATCTGCTTATCTATCTGTCGATGGTGTCACAACGTCTGTAAGCATTCCTGACAACAGACACAGCGACATGCCATTACCACATGAGAGTCAAGAAGCGATTAATCAACAAGACGACGTCGCACAGCAATTACAATCATTGAATTTAGATACCGTAGATGGACCACCACATATGAACAGATTCGAGATGATAGAAGATGTTGATTTAAGTATTGATACTTCACCAGCTGAAACCGAGAATCATAGGCCGGAAACTATTGGTGGAGATGAAAGTCTAAACATTTCTGTGAATACCGAAGTGAAAAAAGACAGTGCGTCATTCCTTTATGTTACACCTACTCAAGACGAGACGGATTTGAAAATACCTTTCGCTAATGAGGATACCCCTAGATTACCCGATCAACGTCGTTTGAACCTGATTTCAACAAAGAATTCTCCTGACTCCGGTTATACAACACCATTTGAATCCATCTCAAGGCCGATATGCCCCAACATTGAAAATCGGCCAGATTTAAGTATTAGTACTTCACCAGTTGAAACCGAGTATCATAGGCCGGAAACTATTGGTGGAGATGAAAGTCTAAACATTTCTGAAGTGAAAAAAGACAGTGGGTCATTCCTTGATGTTACACCTGCTCAAGACGAGACAGATTTGAAAATACCTTTCGCTAATGAAGATACCCCTAGATTACCCGATCAACGTCGTTTGAACCAGATTTCAACAAAGAATTCTCCTGACTCCGGTCATACAACACCATCTGAATCCATATCAAGGACTATATGCCTCAACATAGAAAATCGGCCAGAAATCCAAACCGATGATAAAAAGATAAAACCCCAAGATAACAGCTCAACTACCGGTAAGATTATGAAAGAATCTTACAACTTTTAGGCATTTTTTTACTTTTACTTTACGTTACATTTATTTTTTATATTTAATACATTATGGAAAAGTCAGATTGTTATACAGACTTTCTTATAAAAAAAAGCCCTATATTAATAATTGTACATAATAAAACTGTTAATGTTGACTCAAATAATACTCGGATATACATGTGACAGTAAATGTCGATATGAACGAACACATTAAAATTTCAGGTTCCGTTAAAGTTAAACCTCCTTTGGCGCAGGCTTCCTCATCATCAGCTGTTATTCGACCATCTGAAGCTTCATTACCAATGCTTGACCAGAAGAAACCAAGAAGTGCAGGGAGTATATTTGGAGCCTGTCTGTCTGTAGCAGTGGACTCATTTTTTAACAGCGACCTAGCATTTAAATGATAAATTTACATGATAGTTATAAAGCGAATTAGAAGAGTCATTTGTTACTAAAATTGCTATTTTTTAAAACTATCAAAACTTGTAAAGTCTTGATAATCATGACAAGGCACAGATGTTAGACGAGGGTCATTATCCCAAAACCTAAACTTTTAGGAATTATTCCCTATTTGAAACTATTGAAACTTTTTGAAAATATTTATTAAAATTGATCGTTCTCCTCTACCGTCGAGCTTTAACAGCGTATGTGGTGTTCTTTTTATTTGGGGACCATACACCACTGTCCATGGAATGGCGCTGTGTCGCATTAACACATTGCAGATGTTGATAAATTAATAATTTTAAATGAACCAGTGCTTAAAGTTACTTTCTAATACCGTCCAAAAAAGGCTTGGTGAAACCGAGCCTGCAACATTTTCATTTTCGCCGTTTTGAACGTTCTCTAGTGATTACTTTTTATATATTTTGCCTGTGTAGCTGAAGAAATGTGGGACCTTAGTGGTGACGTTCCGGAAACGTTGCTTTTAAGTTGAAAATTACCTTTCAATATATTTATATCAGTATATGTTGATTATACGCATTACATAGACAATTTGAGTGATTTTCATTACCGACAAAACATACTTTTCAGTCCTTTCACATTTTATTGAGATGTGTTGATGCTTTTATACAAAGCCTATACATAATATATTTCTGTACAGCATTTCTTTTTACTTTTATATTTCTATTGTTTGTTTGTAGACATATTATACTGTTTTATTACCTTGTTTTGCTATTTGTCATGTTTGTGCCATATTTATAATTGGAAAAGATTGTTAAAATTGACTGTTAAAACTGATGACATGTGACTTGTGCTGATAAAAAAATCTTTGATAGATACATGTAACATAAGGGTATTTGCCATACTTCATTAGATAAAGACAGCATTTGACCACCCTCACCTATGTAAATTACCAGTATTTTGACTTGTTTTATCAAAATTGCTAAATGATGTAACACCTTATCCAAACCAGGGCAATTGTAACTTGTCCATGTATTTTCTTCTTTGATTATATTATAATATAAAATCATCAGAAAATATAAATTATAGAATATCTGTTTATTATTGAAACAAATAAATATTCTTAACATAACTACACTAAAATCGCCATTTGTTTTCATCATAGTAGAGACTCAACGATATTTTGTTAACATACTGTACATATAATTAGGTTTATAATATAATTGTTGAATGAAATAAATGTAGCACATTTTATTATAAGTTTATGTTCTCTTTCCAGTATTATACATGCCACACTTAAATCTTAGAGTAACACATTTGATGAACGTGTGTTCTATCCAAGACCATTGAAAAATGTTTTTTAAAATACAAATTTACAAGTCCCTGAACTGGTTAATTGTATATCGTTCTGTACTATTTTTTGTTTAAAAAATCGAAAATCATTTGCATAATATTTGCATATCGCAAATATTGGCCGAACCCAAAGTACGATATTGAGAACACAGACTGACCAGTTTAATGAATTTTGTGACTTTTAATGACGATATGTTGTCATAGTTTACCCAGCTGTTTTGTGTTAAATATGTTTGCAAATTAATGAAATTTTCATGGTAAACGGGTTAAAATGGATTAACCTCGCATTTCATTAGCTCAAAGTCTTTCTACAATTCTTATAAGATGCGAAGGCGGTTTATATTACTTGTTCAGTATTAATATTATATGTTGTAGTAATGGTTTATGGGTTTCATTTGGTTGTGTTAAACGGGTAGAGAATCCAATAAGCATTTTGTTATTTTTCCTTTATTATACAATTATTGACTAGTGAGCCATTGAATATGATGTGATATTCACCGGCAGATGACATATTGACCGAGGCGATAGCCGATAATCAATAATTGTTTTATTATATGAATAGGCTAAGAAATAAAAAGAAATCACAAAAGTACAACCTTATATACGTGTACAAATTTTGCCTCGTTGAAGCGCGGGAAAAAAGACGCACGTGTTAGGCGTGCAACGACTTCGCGAACGCTGCGCATTCAAAAGTAATTCAAGTTTATACTCATCATTGCGGTGTAGCCTTTAAGTAAAATGGTAATGTATTGATATTTTAATCGAGAAATATGCCATAAAGAACAAAAAGCAACAATTATTTTTAAGTAACACGCGTATTTAACAGTCTACAGTGTATGATCATTGAATATGAGTCTCAATCTATTTTTAGACTGGGAAAATCCAATTCAGCCAGTGAATATGATACTACACCCAGTAAATATGATTTTATAAAAAGTTCTGTTGACTAATGTTTGGACCAATGAGATTGCAGCTATATTTAGATCATATAATAAATCTTGTTATTAACTTTTAGCATGAATTGATAAAAAATTATAGCAAATCACCAAATATTTAACATTTATTAGGTTATATAAATTTAAAATAGAACAAGCGACAGGCAATGTCATGTGTTTTGTTTTGAATACGAATGTGGCAGAGACTTTGATATAAATTTTAAACTACTCAGTCTTGATTGTTAATTTTTGTATTAAAAACAATGTAGACGAAATAAATATTTATTTAAACCAATTTTATTTAAACTTTATTTTCCAGTCTGCCATACAAATATGATTGTCTTGAATTATGGCAGGTCCAAATATTTTATATATTTTGTTTTGTTTTTGAAGCTGTTTATTATATTAAGTTGATAAGTTATAACTGTTTCATGCCATGATTTAGCAAAGTTTAACATAATTTATGGATGTGAGGTATGTGGTGTATATAATAACAAGATTCCGTATAAGAATCTTTATCTTCGAACTGCAGTTATATTTGAGGAGTTAAAAACAAACACCAGGTTATGCTATTTATGTTGAGTTTGACCGGTTGACCGGTTTCCTTTGTCGGTTATTATTAAAGAACGATCCGTTAAATTTGACTTAAAATGAAATAAAAAAAAAACAATGATTTAAGTACATGTAATAATATTATTTATCATATGTTTAAAGGTCAATATGACAAATTGCCTGTGCATGTTCGGCTAAAAGAATGAATTCTTAATTTGATCATTTAGGATTTACTGATATAAAATATGAATTATTTTAATAAATTTATATATAAATAGGAAAAGAGACCAGTTTATCAAACGCTGTCAAAATTGGAAAGCTATTGTAAATATAAGACCGATTTCCAATAGACACTATAATATAGGGATGACTCTACATATGTACAACTTAGCTATCATGTTCTTGAGGTAAAACAGGTAGATATTATATTCTGGAAGCTTTGAAACATATTAAATATATATTTCATTGAATATCATTTGGTTTAAAGTTATCCAATGTACAGAGCTATGAGATCAAAATATTATGATCAAAGGTCATGACCAGCAGTACAAAATATTTGTCTTCAAAGAATAGAAAAAAACATATTAAATCTTATAAAATTCTTTATTTTAGTAGCGTCTTTTGGATGTGATCAGCCCGTTTTGCTGTTCATCGTGTATGGTAAACGTATTCAAAATGTGCTTTATTACTGTCCCCTAAACTTACTGGCACTTGCTTGTTGAATTCCTTAACGAAAGGGTATATTAGAGTCAGCTTGTCTGTCGGTCCGTCGGACGGTCCACGTCGTGGTTTCCGGACAATAACAAGAGTTTGGAATGAGGTATTGTAATCAAACTTGTTGTAAAGCTACCTTATGAAGGGACCCCAATTGGTATTGCATTTGGACCCCCTTGTGTCTAGACCAAGGTAACTTTTATTACAAATAGAAAAATGGTTTCCGGACAATAACTAGAGTTAGGAATATGATATTGTAATCAAACTTGGTTTATAGCAAGCTTATATGAAGATCCCAGTTGATATTGCATTTGGATCCAATGGGGTCAAAGTCACAGTTGCTAAAAAATAAAAATGGCTTTCGGACAATAACTTCATTTTTCTATCAAATTTTGTGTATAGCAAGCTCATATGAAGACACCTGTTTGTATTGAATTTCGACCCACTGGGGTCAAGGTCAAGGTCTTTATTACTAAAAATAGAAAAAATGGTTTCCGGACAATAACTTGAGTTAGGAATGAGATATTTCAATCAAACTTGGTGTATAGCAAGCTTATATGAAGACCCGACTGGTACTTCATTTGGACCCCCTGGGATGAAGGTCAAGGTCACGGTTACTAAAAATAGAAAAATGGTTTCCGGACAATAATTAGAGTAAGGAATGAGATTTTGTAATCAAACTTGGTGTAAAGCAAGCTTATATGAAGAATCAGGTTGAGAATGCAATTAATTGACAGTCGATACATCATTAACTATAGGTTGAGTTCAAAATGTTCTTCAGACCATTTATTTTTTCAAAAAGTCAAAGTTGGTGGTTGGAATATTAATCACCTTTAGTAATAGGTTTATTTTTATTTGTTTTGTTTTTGAAGAGGATTAGATTACAATTCAACAGTGTAAATACCACAGAAAACTGTACATTTTAGGACTGTTTTAACGTCTTTTTCGTTTTTTACCCTTGCATACAAGCCTAATATTCACTTGCATAGTTGTGAACAGAATGACCTGCTTTAAGTGTCGTGTCTGATTAATTTTTCTTCTTCAAACAACTTCTAGCGGTAACCCAATTCCCAAGTACGATATAATCTCCTACTTAGAGCATCGAAACACGAGGCTATCTGATTTGAACGAGGGAGCGTAGCCACCGAGTATAAATCAGATTGCTGAGTGTTTTGATGTTCTTTCTCTTTTGTATCATAGACAAACATAAAAAACACGTTCCCAAATACCACAATATGAAACCCCACAAAAAATTAACCGATGAACGAGCATCTGAACATGTTATTTCCATCGATATCCCTTTCTCTGTCTTTCTCGTGTATCGATGTTCTTTCTATTACTTAGCATATGTTATGTTTTATTATATGAACAACTTGTATATGTCGAAAATCGAAAAGAGGAAGTACATGTTTATCGCTTTGATTCAGTTATATAAGGTCGAAAATGATTCGTCACTTTATCTTATCTTTCGGTAACAAAGACCAATCTCTCATTACGTAACGTTCACCTTATTCTACTAATCGAAACGAAAACGAAAGTAGTATTGCTAAACAGTGCAAATATCAAACTGTCGTTGTTGTAACACTGACTTCCAATATTACTTTCAATATGACGAAGGAAAGCTATAATTGTTATTTAATATATAATATAAATGAAGGTGACGGGACTAATGATAGTTCACTCGCTACCAGTTTTGTTTACTATTTAGACAAGAAAATATGTGGGTGGGGTTTTAAATGCTACATTGAAGAGAGGGATTGTTTAGGAGGATCAAACGTGTTTGATGAACTGTTTAAGAAAGTGTCAGAGACAGAGACATATTTAGTTATTATAACGTCAGAGTTGAGCGAAAATTATTGGGCTAAATTTTGCAAACAAACTGTGTTTATGAACTTGTTACACGAGAAAAAACAACACAAGATGATTCCAATCACTCTTAATATCAGTGATACATGATCACTGAAGGAATTGAATGTCAATGCCGCTATTCATATAAAAGGATCAAAACAGAGGAATGAGCTGGCAAAGACTGAAAAGGGTATGAGATATCGATCGAGGATCGTGAATTTCAAGTTTTATTACTATTTAGATAAGATTTGGTTATAAATCTTTAGAGACTGATAGGTAGACTTACATAAATTATAAAGGTTTCTTAACACTTAAGAAACACATTTATCTTGCTACCACGGTAGAGATGACATACTATATGTATCAAATGACAATACAATAAATGCTTAAAAATAAAATGATTTAATAACATAAAGTATTCATAGAATATTGAATTTTTAATGGAATCCCACTTCTTTCGAAAATTCTTTGCATATCAATAAACGAAAACTTGTTATCTAGCAAGTGAAGATAGTTGATTTTCAATATTCAATGTGTTTGTATACAATATTGAATTTTGTTACAATAAACAATGTGTATTCGTTTAGTTGTTTTCTGAGATATCAACGATAACTACAATATGTAGAAAATCAGTTTGTTGTTTCTGAGATGACGATTTTATCTTTTAAACTAAGCACATAATTATTTAACATAGTTTTCCTAACAAAGGGCCTCCAAAGTATGGCCTGTGGTAGTATGCATCGTTGATGTCTGTGTGTCAATAACAAAAGTACATTTGTTATTAGTATCCTTAGTGAAAAAAAGAATTTTTTTTCAAATCCAACAAAATAAATTTCTTTATTTTCAGACACTTGAAGAAAAAGAACCACATGTAAATAAAGGTTTGTTGGATTCGAATATGAGTTGAAAGATATTTCAGTAGAATCAAGTTTTAGATGAAAATGATGTAGTACACGTGTAAGTATAGAAATCATACCTACTCGTTTATCTATGGATTATTGTTTTTTTGTCACCATCAATTTAAGTGCCTCGTCAAATCCGATATTTTAGAAGAGATGCAAAATAAACAGGAATCTCAAACTTAACGATGAGTTTAATTTATATATCTATATCTACTCATGTAGTGTATTTCATTTTAAAAAGAGGTGACGAAGAGAGAGACAACAATACAATCATGTCAAATATTCCGTTTTCTTCAGGTTTAACTCTTCTCCTATACCGCCTCCGTGGTCGAGGGGTTAGAGTCGATGACTTCTAATCCAGTTACCTCTCTGGTTTGGGTTCGATTCCCGGGAGATGCTTTGGTAGTTTAGCGCGGAGGAAGGTAGTCTAGAACTGGTGTAACTCTCCAGGAACGATGGTTAGGAAACTACCCGCCTATATGACTGAAATACTGTTTTGAAAAGGCGTAAAATGAAACAAACAAACAAGAAAAAAAAACCTCTTCTCCTTTTTACCTCACCCATTTTCTTTGTATATACTGCGACTTTAGGTTGGCTTTGCATCATGCATGAGTAGTTTCGAGATATTATTTGAAAGCTTTCTAGCATTTCTCGATTTCTTTCCATTTTTATCGATGTCTACTCTGTCTCTAAAGGTATGCTTCTTAATTAACCTCACAGCTTTGTTAATAATTACAAGCTTCTTTATAATATATGTTTGTCTTTGGTTATTTCCAAATATTGTTCTTATTTATTTCTAGAGCAGGGCAACGTTTCAAAAGTAGGTTCAGAAGAAAATGCACGCTGTTCAACAGAGAAATCATCTTTCAGCATTCCTGACAAGAGACACAGCAACATGCCGTTACTACATGCAATTTTAGAAAGAATAAATCAACAAGACAATAAAGAACATCAATTCCTCTCATTGAAATTAAATACCGTCAGGTAGGGCACCAAATATGAGCGGATTCGAGAATTGTCGGGACGATGCTGACCTTAGTATCGATACGGCATCAGCTGTAAACTGGCAATCCTATGGCCCAGAAAGCTATTTGGTTGGAGAATGCAGGGAAGTTCAAACATTTCTAGGGAATACAGGAAGTGAAAAACCCGAAAGTGCGCCAAATTCCTTGATGTTACACTTGCTCAAAGACGAGACAGATTTGAAAATACCTTTTCGCTGAATGAAAGATACATCTAGATTACCTGATCAACGCCCCGTTTGAACCAGATATCAGCAAAGAATTCTCCTGACTCCGGTTTATACAACACCATCTGAATCCATCCTCGGGGCCGATTTGCCTCCAACATTGAAAATCGATCAAAAAACCAGACTGATGTCCAAAAGATAAAACCACAAGGGGAAGACACTACCCCTACTGGTAAGATTACAAAGTATTCATACAACGGGTTATGGATTTTGTTTTACTTTTATTTTACTTTTCGATGTTTATTTTTATATTTTCTACCTTTATGAAAAATTCAGGTTTTATTATACAGCATTTCTTATTAAAAAATGTTATTTTTTATTAATTAAATATTCAGTTAATAACGTTTATTAAATGACTTCAATAAAGTAACATTTTATTTGTCTCGGTTTTAATACACTTAACAAAGTACTAAACGCCCTTAAAAAACTTACAACATAAAATTTCAGATTCCGTTAAAAGGAAAAACCTCAATTTTGGTGACTTCTTCCCTCCACATAGATGTTATTGACCATCTCCCAAGTTTTTATTATCAATGCTTAAATGGAGAACCCAAAGAGTCCATTTGGTCTTTTGGGGCCCTTTTCTGTCTTTAACAGTAAAATTCTTTATCCCTTGCGACCAAGGCATTTAAATGAATGGTCATTTAAAGTGAATTGTGAAGAGTCTTTGATTACCAGTCTTATACAAGAAACAATAAAATTTTAATCCGGCATTAAGTCAAAAAAAAAAAAAAAAAAAAAAAAAAAAAAATAAAATTAAAAATACAGAGGCTCCCCTCAAAAATTAAAATAAGGATGCCAGAAATGGCAGGCAACAACTAAGGTTGTTACAGAATCTATATGTACATTTTGAGAATTATCAATTTATGAAGTTCGAAAGACCCGGCCCGGTAGTATGTTTTTATTGACGCCCATTTTATTCTCCTTTCCTACTGCAACGTTCTTGTTCCCCCTTTTTGTTTATGCACATTGTTCCCGCTGGGAGCCCCTTTCAATTTTTTATATCACACCCTGTTGCCGATTTTGCGACTCCGTAAAATATGGTATTGGCCGGCCGTGCATATATTTTGGGCGTGACGTCATTAGCGTTATGCAAACATAGTGTAAAGACGCGCTAAATGTTAGCGTTATACTATAGGCGCGTCAATGAAAAATGACTCTTAATTCACTTTAAACGTTCTTTATTTTGGGTATGTGATAAATAGAATATTCTAACACGACCCGCATCTTTCCCTATTGAACATAGAGGAACAGAAAGTGTGTGTTATTATGCAACAGAGTCACAGTTTGACATTCTATATTTAGACATGTGACGTAACCACTAAAAATCCGACGCGCTGAAAATAAGTTCGGAAACAAATCAGGCGCAATTTTGCAAAACTATCAAGTACCGCAACATTTATTTGTCAATGTCGTGTTAGAATCGAAATAATATATCCAAATCAGTGATTTTATCGTTTGATAACATCACTGTTTGTCGTTCGGATGCGCATCATTATATCACTCGGGCTACGCCCTCGTGGTATAATTCCTCGCATCCGAACTCCAAACAGTGATGTTATTGAGCGATAAAATCACTGTTTGGGATATATTATTTCTTAATTAAATTCGTGTAAGTTCATTAATGAATTTATTGCACTCGTTGAATAAAATAATACAGAGGCTCGCATAATATAATTTTATTCAACTCGTGCAATAAATTCAGTATTGAAATATCCTCTATTTATTATACTCAACAAAATCATTAAAGGGTTAAGGACTACTTGTATATGCGCTGTTATGTTTTCACCCTCGATTGCATAGTTTACAAAGCATTTTAAAGCAACAATAAAAAACATTTTTATTTATATTTTCAGTTCGTATAATGTTTTCTTTTCATACAATACCGAAATAATATCTCACATACACTAACGCCACATATAAGATCCATATCAGTTAATTAATATTTTGACAAAAACGGCGCCAATCCGTAAGCAGCGTAATGACGTCATCCTAAGTAAACAACTCATTCATAAACAAGCTGACGTTATTTTATACAGACAAGAATGATAATTGGCACTGATGTAAGCACAATACGACGTAAGTTTTTATTGTTGAAAACTTGATAAAATAACGCTTTTTTCTTATTATTTCTTTTGTTAATAATTTCTCTATCTTCGCAACAGTAGGGTGCGAAAATCGAACAGCGTTATACGAAAATCGGCACCGGAAGTTATTTCCGCTTGAAAAATAACATTAGTGATTTTCCTTATTTCGTCGTGTTAGAATCGAAATAACATCGGCCTGAGAGGTGTATATCGGCTATTTAACACCGGTATTGTCGTTTTGATGCGACAAAATTAACAAAATTAACTCAGGCCTACGGCCTTCGTGGTCAATTCCTACGCATCAAAACTCCAAACCGGTGTTAAATAGCCGATATACACCTCTCAGGCCGATGTTATTTCTTAAATATCCTTTTGTATATTGATAAAGAGTTATTGATTACTTTATCAAAATACAGGGAATGTTAAGTATATTTTAACTGTTTTCTTCACTTTATCACAAATTTGCACCGTTTTGTACATAATGGATGGAGTAAATCAATTCTATTTGTCATTTCTATAAAATTTCAACTTAATATCGTGCGTCTTCTTCGTGCTAGAATAACTGCTTGGCATCGTCTTTTGAAGTTCACAATCAACTTTCAAAGTTCGGTGCGGGTAATCCTGTTTCATTCCTGCATTGATCAGCCCTCCATTGTCTTGTTGGTTGTTTTGGTCTGTTAATATACGTCTCAGTATGTTCACCGGTTTACTCCATTTACAAAATCTTTCGACAAATTCAAACGTGGCCCTAGCTTTGCCGTGTATAAATACGCCCGCTTTGAAGTATGGGAACCAACATATTACCGAATGGATCTGCCCATAGCCGACTGGTTTCCATCTTCAAAGCGCAGCTCATTTTGCACACTGCAAAGCTGGGGAGCCACGTTTGAATTTATCGAAATAATTTGTAAATGAAGTAAAACGGCGATAATCTTGAAGTGTATTTCGGCTGTTGCGTTGTTTATATTACCATTGAAGTTTAAAATTGACCATCATCGTGAAGAATTATATCTTCTGTGTCGATGGACCAAATGATTATGTGTGAAAATATTGGAAATGGAATAAAATACATGGCGATGTTGACGGTAGGTGTGCTGATTTTTTTCCGACGAACATTTTTATCGTGGGTTGAAATATGAATTTTTTTTCAAAACGGCTTATATTAAGTTGTTTGATATATATTATCAGTACATGTACTGGGATTGACAAATATACATTGTATTTGAATTTTAAAGGCGTATTAAGTGTCTGTGTTATTAAGTTGAATGATTTCAATACTATGAAAGATATAGGTGCAACTTGGAAGTTGGAACGTTTCATGATAATGAGAAAGCGCAGTTGTGAAACAAGGGGCTTTATCCTGAAAACAATATATAAGAGTAATACATCTTTTAAACTTTTGTAAAAAAGGTCTTTTATGTAGAAAGATTTCAAAAGTTTGAAAGATATCAACATGAGTCTTAGAATATTTATTGTCATGACATACTAGTAAAAAGGCAAATTTCAAGCACAAGACTTAGTGGCATTATTTTGAAAGATTTTTTTTCGAGTTGTTTTCTTTTTTGCTTAGATTTTTTTTATTAAAATTGCTATTGTGAAAGGAATGATTTTAAAACTATCAACTTGTAAATCCTTGATAATGATAATCATGACAAGGCACAGTGTAAGACAATGGTCATTATCCCAAAAGCTTCACTTTTAGGAGCTATCCCCTTTTGAAACTTTTAATATGTATTAAAATTGGTCGTTGCTCTTTACCGTCGAGCTTTAACACCGCATGTAGTGTTTTTGTTTTACTTGGGGACTATACACCACTTTCAATGAAATGTCACTGATGTGTCAAATTAAAGGTATCCGCTGTATGAACAAATCTACGGATGTTTCAAAATTCATAATTTTACCAATTATGTTAAATGTGGAATTATGTTTCAGCCGGGGCTAAGAGATACTTCCTTATACCGTCAATAAACAGGCTTAATTAAACCAAACAAGGAACTTTTCATTTTTTACGTTTTGAACGTTTTCTAGTGATAACTTTATATATATATTTTGCCTGTGTAGCTGAAGAAATGCGGGACCTCTTTGACGGCGTTCCGGAAAAGTTGCTTTAAAGTTTAATATTACCTTTCAGTATATATATCAGTATCTGTTGATAATATGAAAATATGCATTACATAAACGGTTTGAGAAATTGTTATTACCAATAATTAAAATATTTTTCTTCAATGCTATCTACAAAAATAAAGATAAAAAAGCTTTTAAAAATATTCCCTTATTTTTGTGAGTTGTATTGATCCTTTTTTATAAAGCCCTGTTACGAATATTTCTGTACAGAATATTGTTGTATTTTTATATTTTTATAGTTTGTTTTTAACCGAATTTTACTGTTTATTTACCTTGTATTGGTATTTTTTATGTTTATGTCATATCTATAATTGCACAAGATTGTTTATATTGACAGTTAAACTGATGACATGTGACTTGTGCTGATGAAAAGTGTTCTATAGATGCATGTCACATCAGGATATTTGCCATACTTCATTAGATAAAGGCAGCATTTGATCACATATACCTATGTAAATTACTAGTATTTTGACTTGTTTTATTAAAATAGCAAAATGATATAACACATTGTCCGAACGGAAAAATATGTATTTATTATGTTTGTAAATATTCTGAAAACTTAACTGAACTCGCCATTAGTATATATCATTGCAAAGACTTAACCTATTTAGCACTTAAGACCTATTTGGTTTGCAAAGTTTACATACAATAAGGTTATATGAGATCATTCTTAATCTATAATCGGAAATAAATGTAGTACATTTTAATATAAGTTTATATTCTAATGACATGTCTTTCCCTTTCCAGTGTTTGATGAACATGTTTTCTATCCAGGACCATTGAAAAAAAAAACGTTTACAAAATACATTGTACATTTTTTTATTCATAAACTGGTAAATTTCATATTGTTCTGTCCACCCAAGGCGATGTATTTTTGTTAAAAAAAATCGAAAATCATTTGCATATCATTTGCATATCTCAAATATTGGCTGAACCCAAAGTATGATATTGTGAACTCAATTTAAATAAATTTTGTGACTATTACTTACGATGGTGTCATGTTTAACCTAGTTGTTATTGTGTGAAATATTTTTGCAAATTAATGAAATTTTCATGATAAACGGGTTAAAATGGATTAACACCATATTTTGTTATAAGTGCTAAAAGTCTTATCCACAATTCTTAAAAGATATATTTTTTACATTTTTGTATTGAAAACATGGAAGACGAAATGTTTTTTGGTATTGAAAACATGGAAGACGAAATAATTATTTGTTTAAATCAATATGTAGCATTCTTTATTTTCCAGTCTGCCATACAAATATGATTGTATTGAATTATGGCAGGGCTGAATATTTTTATATCGTTTTGTTTTTAAGCTGTTTATTTATTTAATTATTTACATAACTGTGCTCATATTAAAATATGGATGTGAGGTATTGGGCTTATATATTATTACGAGATTTCGTATAAAAATGTAGACATCTACATCTTCAAATTTGTAGATATATTTTAGGAGTTAAAAAACCAAATACCAAATTATGCTGTTTGTGTTGAGATGGACCGGTTTCCTTTGTCAGTTATTATTAAAAAACGATCTGTTAAACTTCAGTTTAAAATGACAGAAAAACAATGATTTAATATATATATATGATTCGAGTTGTTCCTCTGGTTACAGCTCTATCCCAAAAATATATATATTACCCGATATTAATCCACTTTTTCATCTTTAAGTATTTAAGATGTTCGTTTCTAGTACTTGTGATACAAAGTATTTATTGTGACAAACAGACATTTCAACATGATGATTTCTGTTCAAAAATATGAGATTCTGTTAAATGTAGAGTTTATCCCCCCTTTCCAGAACTTTATAGAAAACTAGAAGAAAGGAAGCGACTCGCATATATTTTCATTTCATCCACTATAACTCTGTACCTTTTCTTGATTTCACTATTGGGAAAAATATTTATTGTAACGAGAATTACAAAATTATCGAAAAAGACGTCTTTATTTCCAAACGTTATTGTAATGAAAAGGTGAACTGGCGAATACTTTTTTCGTGTGTTTGAATATATTTTTGAATATTATCAAATTGAAAAGCTTCCTTTCTGAAAAGATTACGCAAAATCTCAGTTTCTGCGTAAGGACTGATAGCCAATTATACCAGAACAAAATTCAAGAAGTTTGCTTATTAATTATAGCCAAAAATTTTATTTGTTTAAGAAAAGTCCTTCTATTTCCTTAGAACCTCAATCAAATAACAAAGCATGTGACAATACAACGGGTTAGGAACTGTTACACGGAGGATGGAGTTCTTCTGATAACTGTCTCAGAGTTCCTGAAATATGTTACGGATTGTATCGGAAAACAGAGTAAAATTTCGTTCTTACATATTGACCTGTTCATTTTTATTTGTTTGGGTCGTCAGACCAAACAAATAATGGTAGCGAAATTTCAGAGTCTAATGCTGTTAATTGCAAATGCCGAAAGTAGTCCACTTTTTTGAAGCGGTTACTTCCCTTTATATGTACACTAACGCCGAAAAATTCAGGGGAGATCACTGCGTAAAGATGGTCAAAGACAGGCGCATTAATTTTCAAGCAAAAAAATTTCCGAATGGTCGAAGATTTCTAATATTGTTTTATTGAATTTTCTGATCGAAAATAAGTAAATACAAAGCGGACATTCAATCTCTGACACAGAAGTTTAAGACAAACCTAACAACAAGTAGTTCTCAAAAACAGCTTATAACTAGCGATTTAAAAGAAAGAAATATTTTTATTTTGTTACAAGTATCCAACAAATTACAACGAATTCAAAGTTTAAAAAATAGCGTTGGCTTATAGAATTGTCAATAAATGCACAATCACAAATTATGCGGATGAATATGATTTTATCAATGAAAATACTATTTTTAGCGATGTCGATTACCGAATACTACACAAACCGAGTAGTGGAATATATAGATTCTACATGTTGGACTGTTTGGGCGAGAAGATTTTCGCTAAATTATTTACTTCAATTTTTAAACAACAGGTTTATCCTGAACAAAATACCTCGAAATTAATAAGGATTACAAACCCGAAATGCAATGGAAGTTCTAAATTTAGAATGACTTGATGTTATTCAGACATTGTTAGTATATCTTCTCCGTGGTGCAGGGGTAACGCGCTCGCTTAGTGAGTGAGAGGTCTGAAGTTCAAATCCCAGGCGAGGAAACTTTTTTTTTTCTTAAAAGTGTCTTTGTTAAGGAAGTAGCCATGATATGCAAGGATAAAGTGTGGCTGTCGTAAAAAAATGAACATAAATGATTTTTTGATGCAACTCTAGTTATGCAGAATTCCGTATTTATCAAACTCTGATGCCTTGCAAAATGAATTATAATACATAAAAATAAACTTATACAGGAAAATACATACAGATATACAGTACGATTTAGATTGCAAAGATCAGAAAATACCACAGAACTTGCAGACCTTTGATTCTTTATTAGTATACATGCTTAAAGTAAGCTCCGGGATTATTTACATCTGTGTTAAACAACAGTTAAAGTCGTTACAAGCCCTAATTTTTCTTCAGGCCGTTCACATAAAAATTCACCGTGGCTGAAGGGTTTTCGCGCTCGCTTAGTGGAGTTCAAATCCCAGTAAAGGCAACTCATTTTTTTTCTCAAATTGTTTAAGTCAAATAAACATTGGATTAAATATCAGTGTTGCATTTAGTCTTATAGCCAATTTACTACAATTAAAACGCTGGAAAGCATTGGTGGCACTTTCTTACATTCTGAGACCCAAACAAATTCAGCGCCTTCTGTGCTTTGATTTATTTTCTTCCTTGCCATACTTAATTACCTAATTCTAACATAAACCCTCGGCTAAGGCTACCAAATTTATGCCCGATTTTTTATGATTTATACATTATTGTTAGCATTTTTAGAGAACATTAAGTACTTGTAACAATGACATCGCTCTGAAGTAGAAAAAACTAATAACATAAAAATGGCTTGCAACAAAATATTAAGAAGTTTGCACTACATATATATTATCTTCAGATTATTCGGTTCATAAAAGGAATTATGGAAGAAAACGAACTTTTCAGCCGTTAATAAGCGAAGCCGGTCTACTCTCTGTATCTAAATTAGTTGGGTTACTTTAGATATGCGGTAGAATTTTATTGTCTAGAATCTATTGTTTTGGATTTGAACATAAACTACTACTACTTCGGTCCAAGCATAAATTCACCAACTTTACAACTCCTGCAAGCACTGGGGAGGATCTTTTTGATTTTCCAGAGCATAAAAATATTCAATATGACAACACTTCATCTCTGTTGACATAAAATTGGGCGATATGCACAAGTTCGGAAATATTGTTAGAGCGATTGAACACAGACTTCTGAAACAGTTGGCTCTGTTGTTTTCCAAGCTTTAAAAATATATAAGAAAATAGTTTAAAAGCTTTGCAATCATTTAATTAAACTGACGTCACGTTACACATGAATTCAAATAGTATATGTTATTTTGGTTTTGGAGTGATAGATCTATAAGTGGATATATTACCTGTTAAGATTTTATATCACCCGAGCCGTTAGGCGAGGGTGATATTTTATCTTGGCAGGTAATATATCCACATCTATCACTCCAAAACCGAAATAATGATTTTATTACCCTTCCCCTGCCGAGTTTAGACGATTTTTTAAAAAATCATTGCTGTTTCAAATGAAACTTCGAAATAAGATTCCCTTTAGGGTACCTCTTTGTCACAACATGACGTCACATAAATACATGACGTATTTTCCCCGTACCTAACGAATGTAAACAAGAGAAAAGGAGTAGTCTATTGAACGCACTTTTTTGTAATTAATATCAAGCTTTCACGAGGTCATATTTGTTTTCGATACTGATGGTAATATGTATCATTACTCTACTTTGGTAAATATTTATCATTTGACAGTTAAAAAGTGCTTTTAAATCGGAATTTACACCGCGTAAAATCGAACCGTACGCGCATCACCTCAGCGCATGTTGTTTACAACGTTGGGTACCCAACGGGGAAATTTAGTGTGTATATTACCCGTCTGGCTCGGTTATATCAATTTCTTTCGGGTGATCAATATCCAATCAAAAAGGCGGAAAAAATCTGGAAGGGTAATAATACAGAATATAATAATTTGCACAAATACATTTTCTCAGTAGAAAAGCTATTTAAGGAAATTTGCAATAAACATCCACCGTAGCGCAATATGTGCAGATAAAAAGGCCGTCAGTAAACCAGCTTAAACACTTGCTGTCTGAATTCTGCATCACTAGACCTATACGTCCATCTGAGAGCCATCCCCATACGCACATTTCGTAACCCAGGCTTCTGGCCTCCAGCATATCTTCAGGAGAAGCTATGTCACCTCCTCTCTTCTCTTTACATGCTTTCTTCGCCTCCGTGAAGGTGAGCGAATATCTACCATTTTCTCCAATCACATAGCAAACTTATAATAAAGAACAAATAACAATAAAACATATCAAAATGACACTTTTGATGAAATAATTCAAAATTAATTACAATGGCTTGTATTTTTTTTAAAATGTAGATTGAGTAAAGTAAGTAAGTAAAAAAATAGTAAAGTAAAGTAAAGCCAAGTAAAGTAAAGTAAGTAAAGTAAAGTAAAGTAAAGCCAAGTAAAGTAAAGTAAAGTAAATAAGTAAAGTAAAGTAAAGTAAAGTGAAGTGGAGTGGAGTGAAGTGAAGTAAATCATTAAATAAGTAAGTAAATAAATAAATAATAAGCAGAATAAAGTTAAAATATGCCAGAGCTTATAGGTGTATCAGTTTCTATATTTATGATAGTTAAAGTTACCTACTCGGAAAACGTATCTTTGTCATTGTCTTCCAGTTAGTCATTACAACCAACTCAGTCGGCACTTGTTCATAAGGATGGTCATTTGTTTGATCAATGCCCGATAGAAGGCAGTAGTTTTCCTCTGAACTCCAGGACACTGTTAAACAACCTTCTGTGGCCGAACAGTCGGACAAACACGACAATACTGTCCGCGAGGAATATTCACCAATGACATAAATTTGTTTAACTTTAACATCATTTCGCACCCAGTACTTTGAATTCTGTATACCGGAAGCATTAATTCCATTACTTAAAAAAGCTGCAAATAATACAACACGTGCGTACATCCCTCAAAGTAAATAGAGAAAGGGTCCTTAAAGTATTAATATTTTCTCTTCCCTTCGGATGCAATTTGTTCACTTTGAAATCTTTTCAGAAGTATTGCTTTAACAAGTATCTAAAGAGTAAGTTCGAGAATTCTTCAATAGTAGCTCACTTTATGTTATAGTACGAAAGAAAAGAAAATTTAAACCGATTTTTAATGCTTTTACAAGGTTCAAATCCATTACTACAAACTATTTTAATTGCACTGTCAACAATTTAAATACTGAACAGTTTTCCTGTTTGTTCGATATACACAGCATGAAAAGAGTAGAACATAATAGGTCTAACAATGTCTACCATCAAAGCGGAAATGAATTTGAAACTTCAAATAAATATATATGTGATCAAATAGTGTGTTAATGTATCCGATTGCGAGCTTAATGTCGGTCTTTGAAGAAAATGACCAGATAACACGTGCATGTGTACTTAATAAATAGTAAAAGTTCGCTTAATTAATGGCAGAAGAACGACGCAAATAACATGGGTAAGAAACAGTTTGTTTGTTTCAAATACTTGTTGTGCGCTGTACTTTTTGTTCGAATGATAGAAAAATAAGTGCATGCGGAGCAGAAGATTTAAACATATATGTTGGTCAAAATAAATGAATATATTTCATACTAAGGAGAAAGGTATTTAGGCATTTGTTATATTTAAAGGGGAGCTGTGGTTAAGGTGTCTGTCTCACAACCCAGAGATCATAGATTCGAGCCCTTCTCGGGTCACGACCATGTTTCTTCATATGACACCAGTACTGGTTTGTTCCAGGAAGCGGCCTCGAAAGTGATTAATATAAGTTGCAAGAACTTGTTTCGCAATCTGTTACTTCAAATGCCACCAGCAACCTGACTTACATGTTAAAAGAAATCAATTACAGATGTATTGAAACAGATATTCGATTAGCTATATAGCACCAACGTGTTAAGTATTAATAGAAAAAACTAAATGCAAAACAAATAACGAATTATTTTCTTGTATCCACAATATTTCTGAATTTTTTACTGTATGTATGATAACTGGTCCGTGAACTAACTGTACTCAAAGATTTTGGATCCTTACGATGTGTTTTCATACATGACCGACTCATTTATGCTACTGCGCATTAGCTTTGATGAAAATCAGTTTCATTTAATTAACAATTAACTAAAGCATACTTATATGCGTATAGTTATAGCATTCGAAAGTACTCCGGCAGCCCTTCGCTGCGTGCACGTCGCTCGGAATGAATAGGTCAGGCCAGACGGGTGTCCTAGTTGGGCCATTTTGCTGGTGTGAACTTACTAACGGCGAAGGGTGTGGCTCCAAAAAGATGCTGCTGCCACCCGGAAGTGGTGCCTTTCCTTCGCTGTGCGATGCGAAAAATTTGACCCTGTTTCGTGTCTCTACGGAGAGGCCGATAGTGAAATTAACAGATATAATTATAATCAAAAATGTATACAAAAAACAAAACACAAAAAAAACCCACAAAACAATTGGATTAGTAGCATAGCCAAATGGTACATTCGAACTGAAAACTATGTAATTGGATATACACGTTTTAGCTCCCTTCTAGTTCAGTTAACTATTGTTTGAGATGTTTGTTTAAATCAAAATTAAATTATCAAAACCATCTCTTTCTTTTGATGAACTAAGACGCACGCCCTTGGTTTATCCTAAAACTGAAAACAGCAATATCTGTCTTTATTTCTTCAACCTTGTAATGCATTCTAGATAACACATTGTACCCTTATTGACGTGTTTCCTTTTTAAAAGAACTCCTTTCATTGTCAACATTAAGCCGGTGCTATGGGTTGCGGACATAAGGCTGCACTTTTCAGTACCGGTAATGAAAAGGCTGAATCAAACCGAGTCTGAAACATTTTCTATTTTGTCATTTTGGCCATTTTCAAGGATTCCCTATTCCCCTATTGCCAGTGTATTTTCTGAGAAATGCCTAACCCTAGGGGCGGGGCGGGGGATTGTCGGAGGCGTTTTTAAAAATTATCAATTAGTATATATTTATATCTGTTTATGACATGACATAAATAAATTGAGTCATTTTCGTAACCTACAATAAAAACTGTTTTTTTTCCACGCTGTCTACAAATCAAGTGTAGTTGCTCTTTTCATCTTGTCAAATGTTTTGTGAGATGTATCAATACTTTATTCTAAAGCCTTCTTATTGATACTTTTTGTACAGAATATTTTTATGGATTTTGTTTTCGATGAATTTAGCTATTTAGATACTTTATATTTGTATTAGGCATTTGTTTTATGCCTTATTTCCAAGTGCAAAAGATTGTTTAAATTGACAGTTGAACTGATGATACGTGTATTGCGCTTATAACAAAAATTATATATAAACATCTTAAACATCGGGATAATTGCCATACTTCGTTAGATAAGAGTCACTCAGAATTGGTAAATGGTGTAACATCTCGTCCGAACCAGGGCATTTGTTACTTGACCATGTTATTTTCTGCTGTTAAACATATATTATTTTAATTCACACTTTATTAATTATACCAATGCACTTTCAACATTGGCACCACGTTATGTCCAATAAAAATCAATATTGGATCCATTCATACCGATTTAGCCTCGTTTTTATTTTCAGAGTCCGAAAGGCCATATCACACCCAATCTAGCCTCATAATAAAATAAAATCCAATATCAAAACTGAACTCGCCATTTGTATTCGTGTTATCAGCTTATATGAGATTATTGTTGATCTATAACCGTTAAATGAAATTGATGTAGCACATTTTATTATAAGTTTATATTAATTATATTTGTATTATGAAATATCTAACCCTTTCATGTCATTGCATTTGTTTACTATGTTAACTCTGCACAAAACTTGTTAAAACCCACACATCTGAAAAAGTGCGGAAAAACCTTTTGAACCTTTTCATTAGCATTAGCTCAAGTTATGCTATTATAAGAAAGAATAATAAAATTTAAACCAATTTTTTTTAAACCCTTTACAAGTTACAAATCCATTCCTACAAATTACTAGTATTCTAATTGTTCTGTCATCAATTTGAATTATGGACACTAATTGCTGTCAGTTGCCCTGGACTAAAATGAAATTATTTGATGTACAAAGCATGAATAGAATAGAACTTAGAATGCTTTAACAGTTTCCACCATTAAAACGAATGTGAGTTTGAAACTTCAAATAAATATATTTGTCATCAAATACAGTTAATGTATCTGAAATGTGGTTTTTTGAATAAAATGAAAAGCTTTAAGTACATGCATATATGGTAAATAATGATTGTTCGACGAAATTTAAGTAGTTAACCTACTAACGATGAAACTTTTATTGATCGTATATCATCTAATTAAAGTGACAAAAGTGTTTGTTAAAGGCAATTCATCTTCTTGGACACCACATCCGGTCCCGGTCCCAGTCTAGAAATATTAATATAATCGGGGAAAAAACATATGCCAGTCAGATACTTCCTTCCATTGGCTATGCAATGCTAGGGGTGTGGTAGATGTTGCATTTTTTATCATGTTTGATGAAAATGCAATCCCAGTCTGCAATTTTCACACACATTTAATACAAAATATACAAAACAGAAAATTTTTGAATTAACAGATGCATGTCAATATCATCGTCATAAAATTTACAAAGGGGATAACTAAAACATGTTCTGACTTCACAGATAATATTTTAATTACAAATCATGCAATTTACAATACCTGCTTTATTATAGCAATACTCTGTTTCATTTTTGTTTACTTCTACTTAAATTTGAGGTATAAAAGAAACAACGACACACCATCAATCATGTAATTTCTGTTCCTTGATAGAAATAAATACACATTCAGAATAATAATTTAAAGATACATGTATTTAAAAAAAAGATCCCGGCGCCTGAAACCAACTCTTGGAGATTCCCAACATGTTATTAATATCCTGAAGACGTTGGCACCAGCACTTGCATCACAAATCAGGTTACAAAATTGAGGCATACGATATTTCAAAAATTTATTTTACTTTTTTTTTCTCATGTAATTCTGGTAATTCTGTGATTTTATAAGCGATACGTTTTCTTGTTTTCTATGATTATATATATATCGCTATCACAATGCTGGAAATGGCATCGATTAGCCGTTATTTTATAATGAAAATCGATATTAATAATGATATCGAGGAAATAAAGCCTTATTTGTTGTAATACGAGTTTTATTTGATGGGTCAAGTTTTGACAATCATAAGATGGTTATATTAAAGTGGGTATTTGATATTCCTGGCGTATTGTATTTGGTTCGTCAGGGCTATGATGAGGTATTAAAAGTGTTTGAAGATTTTTAATTACGCAAGGTTATTTCATTGGAAACTTTCTGTAGATACATTTAAGCACTTGACATGGGTTTTTGAACTAATGACATCTTTCCAAAGGGAGAAAAAGATATAATTAATGCGTGTAAAAGATATGTTTTTGACTTTTAGGTAGATTTGTTCTATTAAATATGAATAATGTCTAATCATAGCAAAGCTTGCGTGCTGAGCTATTGATTTGATATAGGTTGATACCATAATTTGGATTGTTGATACCTGATACTTGATTTCATCATTTCGCATTTTCTCTCTATATACAAGTGCAAATGTTGCTGCAATGTAGCAATTGAGAAGTTCCGTGCAAAAAAAGTTCGCGCTCATTACAGATACCTTAATAACAAATCATTCCTACGCACAGGTTATGTTATATTCAGATTAAGTACATTTTTCGGAATGTTTTGTAAATCATTTTACATCATTATACTTATCGTATACATGTACTGTCAATAAGAGAGGGGGCAGATATTAAATTTAAAAAAAAATGTGCTTTTACTGATGCCTACCTTGTAAGGAAAGTAATTCCATTGAATACAAACAAGACTTACAAGAATTGTAAATGTAATGTGACATGACTGTAGTGCAACAGTGATCTGTTTGTCTCACTTCTGTAGTCAGTAACATAAGATGATAAAAATATCAAAGCATCTACATTTTCTTTGTACCTATAATCCTGCTCATTTTCTACAAATATGAAACAACTAATCATGGTAAGAAATATAAAAATTCATATGTTATTTAGCTAAAACACAAACTTTCATTGACTTTAATTTTCAAAATGTCCTTTGCATGTTTCGCGGCAAATAATTATCATGATATAACATGCAAAGCATCAAAGGGCATCCAAGCAAGAGATAGAGCAAATTACTCTATCTCAATCCAATGAGAAGTTGCAGCACTTTGAAATCAATTTAGATGGGGAAAAACAGTGCAAAATAGTGATTTTAGGCAATTTTGAGACGTCCCCCATTGCCATGGTAACAGGAAATTTAAGATCGAGCAAGCTGTTACAGATGCTATGGTACAGTTAACATTTGTGCCAAGTTTCATCAGTATTGAAGCATTTTTCATAGTTTCATAGCCGTGTGAACTTGTAACAGGAAGCTTTTCAATGAAAACGGGCATTTTTCACAATATGCTCATGGGGTCAAAGGTAAAATCCAGAATATTCACTTTATCCAAGAAATCCTCCCTGGTCATTCAAAGCTGTGGCTTACATTACTGTGGTGTGCTACCTATAAACTTGGATTAAATCGCAAAACTTTGTATCCTCACACCTTGTGCTCACGGAAAATACCGAAGCGATACATCACTATGATTTTGCGCTAGAATTTTAGGTCTGGTACCCAGCTACGACACAAAAGCAAATATTAATCACGTGGTTTCTAGTTTTTATTTGTTCTGATGTTCTTCTTATTGAAATGAGTCAGTTTTATTTCGTTTAAGGTTGTTTTCATAAAGAAAGAATATGGATAAATCTCTATAACAACAATTCTTATAGCCTCTACATACAAATTTATTTTCAGTGTGAATCGAATGGGAATAAGAGTTGCACAAATACATTTGTAAGAAACAAGTTCGAGAAAACACACTTTCTTTTAAATAAGTAGAAATAGCACATGTTTAAAACAAAAAGTAATTTATTGGTATCTAATATTAAATTAAACGAATTAAGATGAAGTACTGGCATTGGCTTTAGAATATTACAACTTACTATAAACATAGTAAGAAAGAATTAATAAATATTTAAGTAAAGACCTTTCATTTACTCACAGATGAATCAAATTTGTAGGAATATGATTTAAACTTAAGCAAATGAAAGCAACAAGTAGTCAAATGAATAAATACCCAAATTCTGCTCCATAAATAATAGCCAAAAAATGACAATTTCAATAATTTGACCTTCAAAGTCAAGGTCATTTAGGAGTGAAGGTCAAGATCTGTCTGGTTACTTTTAAGGGATATCCTTGAAGATTAATATGTTCAAGTTTGAAGACAATCCATTCAAAAATAGCAAAGTTACAGCCAATAACGGCAAGAACAAGCAAAACTTGGACTTTTGACCTTGAAGGTCAAGGTCATTTATGGATGAAGGTCAAGGTTAGTTTGGTCTACTGAGAGGTCTTGTCCCAAGGGTTGTTGTGACCAAGTATAAAGACAATATAAAGACAATACACCAAGAACTAAAAAAAGTTATGATCCAGGTACAAGTTTGCGGATGGCAACGGCAACGCCGCCAGGACTATAACAATATCTCTACTCTTTTTTTTTTCAAAAAAAAGTCGAGCTAATAATAATACTAATGTGCACAATGCAAACATGAATTGTTGAAAAACCTGTGGATCCGAAGCATAAAAATGCTTTGTTTTTAAGTGTTCGAGTCTCACGTAAATATCCAATCAACGATGGATTTGTTTTTTTTATTTATAATTGAAATCTGTCCCTTTTGATTGACTTCTCCTGTAGTCATTCGTCGCTAAAGAAGTCATTCAAAAAGGTCAGATTTCAATTTTGCATCCAAAACAGACATAAACTTGCAAAGAGTAAATATATAGAGGATATTCAAGCTTTTTCTATAAATACATGATTTATTTTCATCGAGTGGTATGAAAATAAATATTTCATAAGTGGCGGTAGCCACGAGTGAAATATGATAATTTTCATGCCACAAGATGAAAATAAATCATGTATTTATAGAAAAAACTTGAATTTTCTGTTTATTATATACATTTTTCTCTTTTTTGCGATAAAATTTGAAAGACTTTCCCTTAAAGTTTGTGTACTGGCAGAATTTAAAAGAAAGTAGTCCGGCAAGACACCAGTGAAAATACGGAAAATATGTTTCACTGCAGTGAAAAATAAATTTTTACAGTGAAAATACGGAAAATGAAAATACGCTTTTTATTTCATCAATATTTCTCAATATTTTCTTTATAAGTATATAATAAATATTTGTATTATTTATGCTATAGACACACTTACATTTGATTAACTATTCTTTAAACTTATTAACAGCAGAAAAAATAAACTGAGAAAATCCCTTTTATATAAGCTCAACATTTCAACTCTATATAGACAAAGCAGTGAGGAATTTCATTTATAAAATCTGACATTTTTTGGAGATGATAAAAGACTAAAAATAGTTCACTCGGAAAGTTGATTGTACGCGACCTCATATCTAATAATAACTGAGCTGTGCCAATGACCTGGACTAATGAGTAAAGAAATGTTGGCCAAATATAACATCCTAAAAACAGTACTACTTTTCAAATTTCACAGTATTGTAGCTATTATAAATGTTTACTGTCACTTTTTTTCGAATTCACTGTTCACAAAACAATAAAAAGATTTTCGGACATTCACAATGTTAAGGTCTTCTAGTTATTTATAGCTTTTGAATTAATGTACAGCAATACGGCTTTCCGGTTCTTATTCACTAATATGACATGCTGCGACAATCGCAACTACTCGGCCCTTTCCGTCAGTCTTCGGATAAGGACCTCGAACACAATAGTATGAATACACAGAACGGAAGCGGTATTCCGGTCTAACCTACGCTAAGAAACTAAACATGTAAACAACTAGTAATTTAATGCTGGGAGTTGTTGACAAGTTTATTTCCAAAATATGTAGCTAAAGTCCACCTAAAATGAGTGAATTCATAGGTACAAAAGCAAACAATACATATTTATATATTTACTAATATGGCTGTAGAAACCGAAAATACAAAAAAACCAACCTGTTGACATTTAGTCGGATTTGTTTAAAATTGAACATCAGTGGGCATATTTGAATAACAAATTGTTGTCAGACATATTTTCAAGCAGAAGAGTACCGGAACAGAATTAGATGTCAAATATATACGTTCGTTTTACATTATCTCTGTTTCTGTTTACATCTGTAAACACGTGGTAGAACTACTTTCAATCCGTATAGTTACCGAGGTTATTATAGATGATAGCCGAGGCAGTTCCGAATGATGCTGCGAATCACTGAAAGGAAAACCAATATATGACTTTACACAAGGTTAGCTTTTAAAAAAGCTAGTAGCGACTCGCTTCGTAATTTTTTTTCCAGGGGTGCGTTTAAATGTAAAAATGACAGTTCTGTTAGCTGAAGAGACTTCAGCGAACATCAAAATAAAAGTGACATAAAGTTATGGAAGCCAGTTTCACTCAGTTTAACAAAGAGGAATATGAGTATATATGAAGATGCATGTAAACAGATAGAATGAATTCCCTATGTCTATGCACATTTACTATATGGCCTGTTGACCTTGACCAAATAAATGTTAGATAGGTAGAATTCATAAAGATGTCTCTTTATACGAAGTTAAGTTGTAATATGATATTTAGTATTGGAATGAGTGACAGACACAAGTCCTAAAGTAAACACAAGTTGTCAATTAATTCAGCCAGAAAAGCCGGGATCCTATTAAAAATATAGGGATCCCGGGAACTAACCAGTCTTAGATGCTTTTCAGATAAGCCGGGATCCTATTAAAACATATAGGGATCCCGGGAATTGACCAGTTCAAGAATATAGTTTTCAGAAAAGCCGGGATCGTATTTAAGTCTAAAGAGATCCAAGGAATTGGCCAGTTCAAGAATAGTTTTCAGAAAAGCTGGGATCACATTAATACATAAAGGGATCCCGGGATTTGACCAATTCAAGAATGTAGTCTTTGATTTTTCCAATTAATTAGGCATATAATTATAAGTATTGTGATTTTTAGGTTTGCTGATAAATAGCTCTAAATATATTTATATCCAAAGTTTAATTAATTTAACGTTCATTACATACAATAAAAAAACTTAACGTTTAATGGTCTTTCATTACGACAATAATCAACACAAATATAGTTTATAAGTTTTTCCTCTATATCTTATACGATCCCGGATCCCGGCCAGTCCGGGCGTCCCGGATCCCGGCCAGTAAATATATACACTAAATACCAGAAAGGATAAAATGACCGGAAAAAAGAAAAAAGAAAAAAATCCACAGAACCAGGTGTACACTTAAAAATATGTTAATTAACCAAACGAAAACTTACTACAGAGGAACAGGTGAAATCGCTAAATCAAAAGTCAGTGTTAATATGATTTATTGAAAAGAATTCATGAAAACAAACATTTTTAATCATCATAATATCTTTGCGCTCAAAACAATACTTGCTGCTTTTTAAATATGGCGTGAAAATTGAAGGTTTTTTGACGCTATGTAAGATTAAATTTGATTGGCTAAATAATTTTGGATCCTAGCCCTGATAGATAAATTTTGATAGAAAGCTGGAAGCCAAGCTTCGATTAAATTTTTGGATGGATTCGGAGTTTTAGGTTGTTTCTAAGTAAAATCCTACCGTAATACCGGCTCGCCGTGGCGAGCCGGCATAATAGAATCGAAAGGAGTTCGTGAATCCGAATTTATTTTTAGCTATATATCGAAGGGATTAATTGTTAAAAACCGGGCCCATGGAAAAAAATAGTTAACACAAATAGCTTCTTTTTTTCCCCAAATATTATTATCTTAGTTTTGCTTATAATTACTATAGCCTTGATATTACGGTAGTTTTTAATGTCACGAAGTATATTTTGCGATGTCTCTGATTTAGCAAGTACACATCTGTAAAGAACCAAAAACAAAAACAAAATAAAAAAAACATCAATCATTTTATGTTAGTATGTTTTCTATGGCATGGTTAGTACTATAATTTATACCAATTAAATCATAAATAAAGGTATTTTTTATACAACTGTACACCAGGCATTTGCGGTATCTAACCAATGACAATCAAATATTCCTGTAGTGAACCAGTTCAAACATCCATCATTTCTCTCTTGAAGGACAAAGCCCTTTGTCTGATCTGTTAGCCAGCCACAGTTACAACTACTAAAACCAAGACTTCTAGCTGTAAGAAGGTCAGAGGGAGTCGATAGTGTTCCTCCTCTTTCCTTGCAAGCATTGTTGGCTTCCGAGAACGTCATGGTATACCGTCCATTTAATCCAAGTACGAGAAAAACTGAAATGAGAAAGTATTCGTAGTTTATAAATCAATAGATAACGTGTGAGCAATACTTGTACATGTATAATTTTCCGTAAATTTGACATTTGTCTCGACCCACAAGTGATATATTTGTCAGGTCATTTTTCGCAATTTTATCTGAAAAGAATATGACATATACATGTAGATGTGATATTAAAAAATACTAATGATAAATCAATAAATAAATAAACGGCGTATTATGCTTTGTAAAATTCATTCATTATTAGACGCGCCATATAAAGCAGCAATTTTTACAGAAGGAACGGGCAGTCACAACATATTCTAATTTTAGAATTTTGCTAATGTGAATTTTATACTGGATTCTGGATTTTCAAACACTTTAAGAAACACCATTTATATATATTGTATAGGGTAACTATATTTCTTTTATATCTTAATCCAATTCAGATACTGAGATAAAACGAGTTTTCTTCTTCCGTAAGATAAAACAGTGACGTCTGTGTCATGTTAGTATTACCATAATATATGATTCATTAATGTGAACCCAAGAGGACGAAAATATTTCTTAATGCTGTTTGGGAAATTTATTGTAACATACTGGATTCACAAGTGTGATGTATAAATTTGCTTTGTTTATATATAATTTATTTTAGTTAGATTGAGTAAGCAGCTATATGCTTAAAGACACACTCTCGAATCCGTTCCTGAAACTAATCAGATCTGAGCAATAAGTGTATTTTTTCTTGCTCTTTTGAACATACGCGGCAATCACTATGTAACTGAACAGCATATCGAGCTATATTATAACACAAATCAAAGCAAAGATCTATTTCCTAATATTATCATTCCCTGTAAATGAAGCAAATAATGAAGTGACAATACCTTGGTAAATGATTCTTGAATATGTTTTCCATCCAATAGCAGTGACTACAGTTGAAGGTATAGGATTATCCCAGTCATCATGAATTTGATCAGTCTTCGACAGCAGACAAAGGTTATCTATAGAGTTCCAAGATGCCGAAACACAGTCAGTTGTCAAGTCACACTTTCTTAGGCAAACAAAGCGACTTTGCGAAAAAATTCCTTCTAAGACATTTTCAGCTTTAAATTTGACATCCTTTCTTGCCAAATACTTTGAAACCTGAATCCCGGCATTAGTGAAATAAACACTATTTAAGAAAAGAATTATTAAAAGAGAAGCTTCTCGGAACATGTTTGAAAATCAGTAAATCCTGATATAATTTGACTTTCTGATTTGATCTTTTTCAAAAAGAGAGGAGAAAAAGGTCAGCAAACATTTTTATATGTGACGTGCAGTCATCTAACGGTAATACTGATCATAACAATGTTTAGTAATGTAGGCTACCATTCTAATTTGTTCAAGTGACAGTGCAAATAAAACGCAATTATGACATTACCGGTGGCGAATGGAGAGACTGATACCCGACGTAGATATCTAGCTCCCGTTATTCATTGTGTATTTGTAAGTAAATATGATATTTGATATGCATTTGATTAAATGGGTCTAACACATCATTTTCGATTACATCGTTTAATATTTATAATCAGTGCAGCTTTCATGATTTCTTCTTTTTTTTGTATCAATTTCCTTTTCCTCTTTACTTTATAATTTTAAAAGGGAGTCTTTAAGTCGTAAAAATTTTATTTCACTTAAATGAATTCTGAAATCTCATCGTAAAATAAATTGAATTTTATTTTCATCATCATCACTTTCATAATCATCATTGACTTTATTTTCATCATAATCATCGAAATTATCATTATAATCACATTCATCATTATCAAAATCATCATCAAGTCTGTCATCACCTCTTTTATCAGCATTTTGATACATCATCACGCTATATCTAAATCAGCGTCATCATTAAAATTATCACCGCCGTTGTAATCAAAATCATCATCAACATCATCATCAAAATTGTTACATGTATTATCATAACGTTTGATAATTATATGATTTAATCATCAGCAAAGTCTGAGACTAAAAAAAGGATTGGAGCACCACACTTAATACCGTATTCAAGTATATACCGGACAAGGGGTGCTTGAATGATGAAATGCCAAATCTTGCATTTTCACCCAACGGAATTATCGTTAAAAGGTCTAATTCATCTTTTTACATCGATTTAGGTATGATAGTGAATGAAAAATGTAAGAATCGGCGGAAAAAAACGATAAAAACGAGGTACTGCTCCAATCCTGTATTGAGTTAAATCCATCAGCAAAATCGTAATCAAAATCATCGAGATCATCACCGACTCGGTGATCATTATCATCATTATAATCATTATGAAAAATCATCTTCGCGTTCATCATCATTATCATCGTCATCGTTATCATAATGAAAAATCAGCTTCGCTGAAATATGTTTATAATAGCATAGCCGGAATACATATTATACTGTGCTCCTCTTAGTTCACGGTACTTAACGTTTTGAAACCAGAAAGAAAACAACCAATGAAACTTATGGTACAAAAAATTGTCATAGGCTATAACATATATGTATTTTCTACTGTATGGCAATATATTCGGTCAAAGTCAATTATAATGGACCAAACGTAGACCACATGTCCGCCATTTTGAAAACAGTATGTCATCATTTAAATCGCGGTAATGGTGTTACATTTCAGTTTTTTCATGTTTCAGTTAAAATTTATACATGTCATGTTGCTTGATTTTAAATATTAAAATTACCCTTACTTTGTAACTTAAAATTTATTTTTTCAACAAACAAGAACATTTAGAAAATGATGATTGTTTCAGACAAACGCACATATTTAATGGACTGTTATTGCTTTTTGCAGAAATTTGTAAAATGTTGTTCTGTTTTACGTAAAATCTAGAGATTTAAAATATTTTCCACAAAATTTGTTTTGTATAGGTGTATGAATAACATATGTCAATTCTGACCAATTTTAACACTGGTCACATGAAAATATGCCATTACCGTGAAATAAGTGATGACGCAAAATTAGTGATGTTGAGTATAAGCCTTTTTATTAGGAAAGCCTTGTTTTCATTATTTCGGATTGATGATGATAACAATATCGTGCTACTACTAATTATGATGATATACTGATTGTCTTGATGAACTCTTTTTTACTATACTGATGATGGTTTTGATAATATTGGTACCAATGATGATGATGATAATGATGTGCTGTTGCTGATGACGATGGTGATAGCTATGGAAACAATAATGAGGATGATGAAACACTGATTATATTATGATGACGATGTCTATCATGATGTTCGGTTGATAATGATAATCATGGTGATGTACTGTTGATTACGGTGATGTTTCGATCATGATGTTGATGTTATGATGATGATAAACTGGATGCTAATTAATGATGTTTTTGTTATTGAACCTTTTACACCATTTGAAGATACAAAATATATATAATTATATAATATATTGCTAAATTAGATGTGCATAAATCAAATGGCTTGGACGGCATTGGTCCAAATATTTCACGTTACTGTGGTGACCACATCACTACATCTATTACGTTTATGATTACGTAGTTCTATTGATACAGGTCTTTACTTTGAAGAAAGAACTTTGGAGGATGTCGTTCAATGTTCGATATATTTTTTTATTTATAAAGCTTGTAATAACCTAGCCCAATCTTATATAATGAAAATCACAATTTAAGATCTGCATCACATAATGCTATAGATATATCAAAACACCGAACAAACTATGGTAAAGAGACTTTTTGTTACAATGGTGCATAGATTTGAAATAGAATACCAATTTCGAATTCTCTGACATCTTTTAAAAAATAAATATAAAAAATCCATTTCTTACAGATCAAATAAATATCGTCATAATTCTGTCATTATGTTATAACTCTGATTATGCATACTTATTTGTTAATTTTATGTAAAAGAAGATTGTATGAGCTAGTGTTATCTTAATATCGAAATTGAGCTTTTGTCAAAACAATCAAATTATGTTTGTTATAGGACAAAATCGTAATTGACAAATGTTAAAGTTGTTACTGTTTGATGATGTTGTTTTGTTTATGTTTTTATGTATTGCTTAGAAGGCCACATTTAAAATTAAGATATGTTATTTGTGTTGCCTTCTTTAAATAAAGATATTATTATTATTATTATTATTATCATGATGTACTGATGGTGAAAAGGATGTTCTGGTGATGATGATAATTATATAATTAATGATGATGGTATGCTTTTATCTTGATGACATACTAATAATGATACTGTTCTGGTGATTGATATTGACTTGATGCTGATGAACTGTTGATATGGATGATGTCAATGATGATTATGTCTTGTTGCGGTCGCTGTTCTGCTGATGATAATGTATGATGGTTATAATGATGATAATGATGACAAATCATGTTTAAATGACTTAATATTAAAAAAAAAAAAAAAAAAAAAAAACGTACGCAAAACTATTAATGGCATTCTTTTACTTTATCAATATTATAGGGGAGCTTTATCCGTGAAAATGGGGCATCTTGGCGTTTAAGGCTCCCCTATATTTGGAACTATAGTCGTTGCAATTGTGGTCTGTTGTCAATGATTAAAGCCTTCCGTAGGGCCAGTCATATTCGTTGAGACCTACATTTTTATGCGGTGTAACAATGCTTTGCTAAAACATCGTCTAACGTATTGTAATATTAAGCACACAGTATCATTGCGATGATGTATAGGTTCAATTATATACAAAAATTATCAAAATTTGAAATTAATTTGTTACCTTCTGTGCCTTTTTACATAAAAATGAATGTGAATTTAAGGAAAGCGTATCAGTCAACATATATGTTTCAAATATACAATTTTTTATGACGTGTAACTGTAAAGCAGCAATGGGATTTTAATTGAACGGGCGTTTGTCCTTTTCTCGGCAACTGAGCTAAGAATATTGACCTACTTTTAGAAGTTATATAACGCACAGGCCACTGAGGAATTTCAAGATATTGTAAATAAATACTTGAAAGATATGATCTTCTTAACTGATATAAGTTTGATAAGATACCAATCATACATGATGCAAGTTAAAACAATTAATTTTGACTTGTCATTCTGAGATTTTGAAATTACAACATCGTGTAGGCGATGTACTTGAAATATCGAAAGATTACTGATATTAAGTAGCTCAACACTCCTTACAATATATGAATATTAAATAAAAACATTCAAATTTACTTCGTCGAATAAAAGAGCTATCTTAATTTATATCCATTTTTGGTATTCTTCACCGGTAACAAGTAATAAAAGACAAAAAGAACACCACAACAGCAAAAACAACAAACCCTTCCACTACAAAAATACATTCATTGAGCCAGACTAAAGTGGATTTACAAAAGTATATTTTTACTGCATTAAGTTATAATTGATCTGACAATTTCATTATACTTTAATTATTCAGAGAGAAGAAGGAAACGTATGTAACAGTCAGTTTTGCACAAATGGAACAACATGCACGTATACAAACAAGTCAGGTGATTGTCGATGCATGACGGTAAGACTTATAATAAAAAAACTTTAGTAAACTTTAACTTATTTCTTTCTTTTAAGAATTTTAAATTCCTTAAAATTCCTTTGTAGTCCAATGTTATGATAGGCATTAATTATGGACATTACTACAGATAAAGTTAGTGTTTATAAGGGGTTCCGGAAATCCATAACAATCAGGATATATGCAAAATCTACAATATTTTTTCATCTGTCATAGCAAATATTAATAAATCGTCTTGTTTACTGATCCATGAAGGTGTATATATCCAGGGATAAATGTTTGAATATGACAATTAGCATTTCATGATATTAGAAATTGTTTAATACTGTATTTCCCTGTCAAGAGTGAAATGAAGACAAATGTGTTAAATGTCGTTTTAAGAAATCAATTAAATCGTACACGTTTGTTGGCAAGAAAATATTTGATAATCTCATAGTCATGGTGTTCACAAGTACACAATATTGAAGCGTTGAATGCTAAAATCAGTTTCATTGTTGAAACAAACGTAGATAAAAGGTTGATTCTCTATTAGACAATAACAATCTTTGTACCATCTATCTAAGTTTAGCTCTGTCCATAACACAAATGTTTAACTACTTTATACATGTATAACAATATTTTCAATCGGATCCCGGGTATTTCCATTAAAATTAATTAAACTTATGGTATGTTGATAAACTGATAAATTAAAATACACGATTTAAATAAAATACTTAAAATTACAGTATATGTTTGTTTCGCACGTTTACAAGATCTTAAAAATATATTTCACAGAGTAAATATCATTTTACGGGTGGCGCTGTCAGCAGTAAAATTAAAGAGCTGGTGTTACAACGAGTGAAATATAATTCGAGCTTACACACAAAACAAAATTAATATATTTTTATTTATTTCATGCTAATTAATGGACTGAAATAATGCGGTATCTTTAATATGACGTCACTAAACCGTGACGTCACATGTTTGAAATATAATCCTTTAAGATTTCACGAAAAACGTTACATTTCTGATTAATCAAACACATTTTACTCATGACGGCATGTTTTTCTGGTAAGATTTCCGCATTCAGATATATATTCCGGCTTTTGTGAAGAATATTTCACCATGAATTTATAAACTAGAGATCTATATAATTTCACTGACCACTGAAAATCATTTATTTCATGATTTCCAGTGTTTTACTGGAATATATCAGATGATTATATTCTGATAAACCATTACTGTACAGTAGTGAAATAAGATATAATTTTCACTGTAGCTGGACTGTTTTTGAATGCGGATGAAAAGAAAATCATGAATAAATGGAATAACAGGCAGAAATAAACGCCGTTATACGTAAATTTGCTTCTTTAGGAAAAGAAAGTCGATGTCATAATACATCATGTTAAATATGTTACAAAATTAGAAAAAAAATAACAGAACTATATTTCAAAATTGATGATGTGACGTCATGATATGGTGACGTCACCAAAGACGTTACGCGGCGAATTCAGTAAAAAATATTTAAAATCACTTAAAAAGCATGAAATAAAAAGAAAATGTAGATCTATTTGTTTAAGAATCTACATATAAGATTGAAATATATTTCATTCGTGAGCATTAGCTATTCTATTTTCACACGTGGCTACGCCACTCGTGAAAATATTGCATCTGGTGTTCACTCAGTGAAATATATTTCAATTTTACATGCAAAACAAACAAATATTCTCTATGTTATCATTAATCCTATTTGTCGTTCTGGTCTTTTGGTACTTATGCCAGAAACAGTTACTGACAATTACAGGTCAACATAACTGAACAAGTGTATGCATTTATATGTATAAATATTTAATATTTTAAGGGTTATACTGGGGTAAACTGCACCGATAGGAATGAATGTTCTGTGGGCATAGGAGATCCATGTAAACACAGAGGTGTTTGTCATAACACACCCGGAAGCTATAGGTATTTCGGATGCACGTCAAGATATTTTATCTATTTTAGACATGTGTCTTTCCTTAATATGTTATTTGATATTTGATAGAATAAAGTATTTCATATTTTATACTCCTTCAAAAAGAATTGATAAGAAAGGACATTTGGTTATTTATTTAAGTAATTTTGATTGTTTAAAGCAAAACTGTATGTTTGGCAGTTCTTTAAACCTGTCGGGAATTTACGCACTCTCAAACGACTAGATACAAATATTTACGTAAATTAGGAGGAGTGTCGCGCGTATCAACTAGAACTCAAATTTAAGGTTAAAGGTGGGAAACATATATACACTTTATTCCTGATAATTTTATCAAAGATTTATCGATAATCCAGTAAACCATATTATGATTTCACTGGAAGTTTAAGTTTTATTATAATGTACATGCATTAATTGTCGAAATATGTATTACATAAGAGGCTTTTTTAGAAAGTTGAATATCTAATTTATAGTAAGATATCATTAATTGATATAATTATAAGATTTATCTCATTGTTAGTTGCATTTGTCTTTCCTCTTGGAATGGAAGTCATTGTACGCAAAAAGTAAAAAGCGAAATTGAATGTTTACCAGGCTATATTAGAGATGAATGCGAAATTCCTTTATGTAAACATGGTTATGCTTTAAACAATACTGGTTCGAGCACGAATTACACGTAAGTTAAATGATTTTTTGAATGTTCAATTTATACTGTATATGGAAATATAATAATAAAAGATTTCCGAATATAATTTTTTTATACTGTGAGCATGCTTATGTTATCAATGATTTTTAAACGAAACTTAGGTACTTGGATAAGAGTTGTTTAGCCTGAATAAATGACCCTGTTGACTATCTCTGACGTATACAACTGAAAGATAAATATGATTTAGTCATTGCTTAAGAGGTAACACTGAATGCCTGAATGTAGCATCGAGGGAATTTACCTGAATCACACAACATGTGTCTGCTTTACAATAATACATCATGGCACTATACTGTAGTACACTGCAAATAAATATTGACAAAACACAAAAGCCGTCTTCCGAATAATAGTCAGAATGTCATTGTCATAAATGATCTTGAAAAGCAAATACTTTGTAAGACATATTCATACTTTAGGTTTAAATATGTGCGTGAGAAGCCGTATAAATTAATTCATTCATTTGTGACAATAAAAACAAAATAAAATGTTTGGTTCGTTTATTAAACATCCTGTACGTTTCCTCTATTGGGCTTTACTTTTTGCACAAATCTGATGTGTTATAAATTGAACTATACTTGTTTGTTTAGATGTTATTGTGATAAAGGTTGGAATCACACTCATACTAATGATCCATGTGACAAGGACATAGACGAATGTAAACTATATCCGAATATATGCAAGAACGGTGGAAGTTGCAGCAACACCAATGGTTCATACATATGTAATTGTATTGGACCATGGGAAGGTGAAAACTGCACATATTATAATGCATGCAGATCAAATCCTTGTGCAAATCAGGGAGAATGTGCAAAAACAGGAAATGATACCGACAGAACGTATAAATGTGCATGTCAACTTGGTTATAAAGGTGAAAACTGTACTTTGGACGTTGATGAGTGCTCTCTTAACACAACTAGTATATGCGTACATGGAAATTGCTCCAATAGTATTGGTTCGTACAAATGCACATGCGAAATTGGATGGACAAGCAAAAGTTGTAACAAAACTTTAACCAAAACGACAACAAATACAACTGAAACAACAAATGACAGCAGTCTTGCAATGAAAGAAACAAAAGACGGATTGCCAATTATTGTTGGAGCAAGTGTTGGCGGGGTTATTATTGCAGTTGCAGTTGTTGGTATATACCTATACAAAAGGTAACATTTAACTAATCATTGCCTTATCTTCAAAAATGTTTTTTTAAAATATGTTCATGATAAGTTCATTTGCATTGTAAAATACACTACAGTATTAATGTTTAAGTATCACTAAGTAATATGTAAAAACTAACGAGCAAAGGTACAATAAATAAATTGTTATGAATGGTTAAAATGATTGCAAATGAATACGCAATTACTTACCATTTACATTTCATTGGTTCATGAACTCATAGTTAAAGAACCAGCGTTGCTTTATTTCAGTGGATAATTTATTAATTATATTAATAAAAAATGAAATTTGAAAATTAATAAGGAAGTGGTGAGATAGTCAACAACATCGGATGTTATGTGACAGAGGCTATGCTTTGTCAATCATCTTGCTGTAAATAGATCTTGTGTCTATGTAAAACACACTTACTTTCTTCTTTAAGAAATAAAAGTGAATGTATCAATTATAAGCGAAATCTTAAAGATTTTACGTTTGGGAGGAGAAACCTTTCCTTTTAACAGTAGTAAGAAGAAAGTGCACATTCACTTTTATATTGTACTGTATATACTTTAAGTACAATTATCTTATTTAATACTCTTATTATATTATTGTTTGCATAGGTTTTAATTTGTTTTTATTATTATTATTATATAGGAAACGAGCAAGGATTGCCTCGGAAGATATAGCAGGAGACACCGGAAGCAATGAAATTTCAAAAACCGAACATGTTGCACCGGAGAGCACCACTGAATTGAATGCATTCACTTCTGATGATTGAAACCATGTCAAACCGATACTTTTAAGCCTGAGATATATTGCACTTAAAATTGTCTCAAGCTCAATGCACGTGTATCATTTGGACAAGAATAATTCATTCATTGATAAACTATTTAACTTATGTGTTTATCATTTGAAATATGAGATACTCAGTCTATGCGAAAGACTTCTGAGTTTTACTGGACAGTAGGTCCTGTAAACTGAAAATTTTTACTGGACCAAACATGATTTTACTGGACCGAAAAAAACCTGATTGGTATAGCATTTTGAGTCACTTGATAAGTGTCAGCAGTCAAAAAATTTGTGTACAAAAAGAAAACTATATTATCAACAAAGTGAAGTTATCTTTTTTTACCACAATCAAATTGTAAACATAAATATTGTTATACTTGTATTCAATGGATTTTGCTATTTAAACTTTAATTCCATACAGACTATATACTAGCAAAATGAGAGGGTAAATTTCAGCAAAAGTCTGGCATATGTAAACAGAATTATATACATGTATATCGGTAATTTAGTGAAGTTGACAGATTAATTGTTCAATGATTTTGGTACCTTCACAGTATAGTTTAATTTTTGTCAACATCTTGGACGATCTTTCATAGCTAAACAGTTGAGCACACGTGTAATTAAGCATTACTCTAAGTCTGTGGATTAAAGACGTAAATTGTTCCAATTAATACACTGACACTTTCATCTATGTGAACAAACTAATAGCCGGTGACCTTTCACATCTGGGCCGCTTATGTAATTTACGCGGCCGCTTATTGACTTTTAATTGTACTAGTTGTCGGATATTTTTATCTTACGTAGTTACATAAAAGTTTGCATTATGAGAATGCATAACAGTTGACAAGCATTGCACGAGCTTATATTGTGTAATGACAATATTTTGATATGTTTTAAATTTAGGTAAATGATTGGCCTTTGCAAAATGTTGAATGTAAGGTTTTTAATAAAAAAAAACCTTAATTTTTTACCGGACCGTCGGGCCGTCAATACATATATTTTTACCGGACCTTCTGATTTTTTACCGGTCAGGGCCGACGGTCTTTCGGAAAGAATAGAGATACTAGTTGAAATTGTTTCAACAGGTTTTCATAGACATTTATTAAGTACATCTAATGTCATATACATGTATGTATGCTCATCTTTAATTTTTATTTCACACCGTATTCATTGGCATCATTTAATGTATATTGGTAAGAAAATGCTTTTCGTACTTTTAACATTTAATATTACACAAGATGTAAACGGGAGTATTTACAAAGTAATTCATTTATTTAATTAAGTTACTCCTCGCTTGTTATAACATATATAAACTACTGATTCATATACATCCATTCGGCATTTTACTTACATTTAAAATAATTTAATATCATTAAAGGCACGTTATGCCTCAGAAATCCATAGTTTTCAATTTCTTTAAGCATGTCAAAAAATTATTTAATAATTGTTAAATACCGGATTTAGAGCATGTTAGATGTTGAGCAATTGAAGAAAATAGCACTGAATATTACAGTGATGTGCCGTAAAATTAGCAAAATGTAAACAACTATTTTGAATACATTGTACTATTAAAATATTAAAAATACTAAGTCAATAAAATTATATCAATTACAAAGAGCGAAAGAAGTAAACGATAGTTAATTTATATTATATATGAGTATAATTGTAACTAGATACAATTGTAACAATCTACATAAATAAAAATGTTTTTCAGAAATAAAATGATAGCATAATGGACCTTTAATGTATATTCATTCATTCACTGTATATTTTGTCTTATATACCATTTCTTTCTTCGCAATTTCACAAAAGCAAACTTCATTTTTTTCTAATTTCACACGACATCACATGTATTTATATCCATTTTACATGTTGTTCGTTCAATTTCAAATTTCGCAATAAATACAGAACAAATCTTTTGATACAATTTTTGAAGAAAGAGTTTTCATATTTGTTCAAAATTGCAGCTAAAATAATCTAACGAATTTTAAGATTTTGTAGATAAACTGATTATTTCAAAAACTCGGGCATACTATCTCACTTTCGTTGTACAATGTTTTTCAAGTTATTTTAGAACTGAAAGAATGTATGGTACATAAAATACACATGGGCAGCCACCGTATTTCAAAAAAATAAATAGAAATGACGAAGGGGCAAATGACAAACAGTTTAGGCACCTACTACCGGGAATACAGACATCAGGGCATTAGGGAAACAAAGTTATGGACCTGTCTATTCATATGTATAGTCTATGAATCATTTGATTGTGTAGACCTTTTATTCGTTCCATGACTGAAAATACAATGTTATGTGGAAATTGCCATAAATGCCATTTACCAATGCAATCGGGGCGTTACATACATGTATAAAGAAATATACATACGTGCATTGTCAAACCCACATCTTTGTTATATGCATTAAATTTGAAGTGTTTGATAATTATGTATCATTAAATATTCGAAATTTTAACAACGTACGTATATTTAACCGAAAATTATAAGTACTTGAAAATTATAAATGTTGCAAGGAAAATTGTTCAAACAAATATTTATAAGTCGTATTTGCTCGATTTGTCGCCTACTTGAATGTTGTTGTTTTTTTTCAAGGAAATGACAAAAAATATCTTATTTAAAATTAACTTTAATTATTATGTCAAATAATTGGCCGGGCTTTCGTTTCGAGTGTCCCTGTATAACTTCCAACTTAGCGTATATCGGCTGCAACGAGTTATAAGTTCAATGATAGTTTCGGAAATAATGTGAGTACTTTAGTGCACCCCATATATTTGGTCTATGCTCCTAGTCCACATAAAAATATATATAAACAAAGTTACTTCTCTTACTTATTATCACATGACCGTCTCCGTGTCGTGTACAACTGCTCACTGCAACACTGCTAGAAGAGAGACATTCTGGGTTTATTTGATATGTGTCTTGGGGAAAGCTAATGACATTGTTTTGACTCCTATGATGTATGTGTTGATAGTTGTGGCCAGTAATTAATTCGTGTTTCAACACTATAAGTGCTATCACTTGTCCTCAAATTTCTGTTTAAATTGTTATTAGAAATGATATAATACACACTTGAAGAGGTCAACCTGTTGATAATGATAATTTATGAAAATATTTGTTTGAGATATATCATTTATTTCAATAACATATCATTATTATAAAAACTGATTTTTGAGAAATTAAAATATCTTATTATACTCAAATGTATTCCGTCATTTTTTTCTGTCTCTACTATTCACACTTTAAGCACTGATAAAGGAACTTTAAAACGTTTGATAAGACTAACTTAAGGATGAGATAATGTTTACGCTTATCATTTAATATGTAAACGTAAATCCTTGAGGTGAAAAGTTGTTTACAAAAAATCACAATATTCATAACATAAATACGGTACATATGTTTTAATACATTGTCATTTGTACGATATGACAGGAAGACAATATAAAATTGGTATTAAATTATACAATCTTAGTTTTAAAAACTAATTGGCGAATATAAAATGTAACATTCAATGTAACACTGTTCTGGCAGTTTCTTTTTTCTTACAAGGAAGGGATTCATCTTTAATTTAAATAATAAAGAGCTCATTTCTGAAATGATGACTTTGTAATCGTGTAATATAATTAATGAATATACTCGTTTTGCGTTCTGTTTGTTTAAACTATCATTTTGACATACTCCTCGTGCCCAAATGTGTTGTGAAAACAAGACAATATTTGTTTATAATATACCATTTAAATTCATATAATTTGTTAACGTGCCTTCTATTAAATGACGCTCAGTGGTGAATATAAAATACGTATTCTCAAGATATAGATAATCATTTAATTATTAAATTGTCAGTAATACAAAAAAGGGAATATTCAAATTGTCAATAATAATACTGTCACAGTAAAATCTTAAACACCTAAAATTAGCCAATTTATCGCTGATTTATTAACTAGTTATTGGCAAAAAATCTTCCGGTGGGTCAAGCGATTCATATGGTATGATAATCTAATGTCAAATGAAGTTGATCTTTTATTGCGACATAATGGCGGTATCAATAAGTGTCAAGTCAAAAATATAATGGCAAGAGATTCAGGCATAAATTTTCACAAATGTTTGATTAAAAAATATTGTTTTCAACGGTTGAAAGAAAGCGTTGCATTATAATCTGTGCAAATTTATACAACAGAAATTGTGATATCATATATCTGGACATTAAGTGGCATAGACTCCATTAAATGTTGCATAGGTCGAATGTGAATAATGTACTATACTAAAATCAAATTCACCTTTTCAGTGTGAATAGTTTTGTTTTTATGGTTATTTGAAGGTCATAAAATGATGACATTAAATTTCAAGAATAAGTTTTATTCAGTTGAAGTTCTTGGGGATGAATTTCAGCTACCATTACCATCAACAATAAGAATATGATCGAAGTACCAGGACGTGGTTTTTAAAAGCTAGTTTAAATTATTGTTGTTCATGTGAAAAGAGGTGCAACTTATTCAACAAAAAGTCTCTGTAATAGCAAAACTATTAAAATCGGCGACAAATGTGGCACAGTAGGTACCTATATGAATATATATTACCTGTTTGAAACCAAAGAATTATCCAAACTAGACATTAATATTGTCTCACAGAAACGAAAGTGATCTACAAACTCCGTCACAGATCAACATAGTATAATGTTCTTATAATATACGTTTAATTTGTAAAGTAAGCCTTTTGAGAATTGCAGGCAAGAATGCTAAATATTCTCGTGCGATAGGGAAATTAGTTTATCATTTGATTTATGTGGTAACGTTTAAAAAGTGTAGAAAAAAATGTTGTTCTTGACGAATGGCGCTTGGTAGTCCTTTTTTGTAAATCTATCCAAGAATTAACTAGAATTTTAAATCGGCCAAAAATTGGACTTTAAGAGTCCGAAATATCAGTAAAATGATTATTTAATATAAGCAATGTTTTTAATCAGAAGCAGCAGTATGAAAATACGTATTAAAACTATTTAGTTCAAATACAAATCCAAAAATCACGAAATATTCAATATAGAGTTCGATCTCCGGAAACTTCAAGAAAATTCTCTAACACCCTGTCTGATTACACTTTTGCATCGAGGCACAGTTTTTCAGTACGTAGTACCACGGCGATTCCATTCGTGTTCGTTTAAAGAAAGCGACGGTTTTTCTGATTTGTGTCATTCCTATTTTCTTGTACAGTGCAACCTCCCTACAACAGCCAGCTGCCGGACAGTCCAATGTTGACTGTTGTAAAGAGGAGGCTCAGACGGTTAAATGTTACGGGTTGAATATTTTTACTAGTTTTACTGTTATTGAATTATGTAGGGTGCAGATACATAATAAAATAGGAATTCAGGCGCATTTCAAGTGGTTATCATCTGTGTATAGGTGTATTCATTACTGATAAATGGTTAATACTGACAGACGAACACATATGTAGTATAGACTTAGACTTATAACGAATAACACAAAAATTATTTTATAATTATGAAACCTCTAGTCTGGTTCCCAGCGTACTTCGAATACATATGAAGGGGCAGGTAATCGAGACTACCTCCAACTCTTTCTTTTTAACGTGCATTGCACATATTGTAATATTTATTTAAAACAGTCATTGAAGCCGAATTATAACCAATCTAGGTCAAAGTTGTAAAATCTAGCGTCTTTTATTTTCATCATCGTTCAATATTCGTATTAACAAGATATAAACATAGGACATTGTTAGTACTTATGCATTATTCACATAGGTTGACACTGGCTTTTTTATGTCTCAACTTTTATCTATGTCCAAAATTATTTTTTTTTATTCGATGATATTATTATTTGTTAAACCATTATCTTTTATATATGTATATTTATGTTAAAGAAACTGTGATCTATGATATTGCCAAAAACAAGCTTGTGACTGTACAACGGTCAATAAGCACCTACAAGTACTGAACAGTAGCATGTTCAGTGAAAAAGGAAGAAATAAAAAATGAAATGAAAAAAGAAGGTTTGATATTGGCTGTTGATGTCAAACAAAGGGCCTGCCTATCAAACTGTGACTGCGTACTCAAATTCTCTGCCTCGTCGTCCCTGCCTCTTTTGTAGAGCAACTACCCTTAGCGTCTGTCATGACATCGGCAAATTACTCCATTATCAGCTGTCCAATGTCGTTTAAACGTTACCCCGGGCTACACGCATGCACGTAAACTTGCCGTCTGACACGTTGCATTTGTTCTGGTGCCTTGTGCATTAGAAATACGTCATGAAAGAATAAAATATTTTTATAATGCAATGCCGCTAAACTGATAATATGACGGTCCGACACGTTAAAAGGTGGAATGTATCGAAATTTTGTTGGATGAAATACATTAAAACAGTGATGTCATGAAATCTTTAAGAAATTCCGTTAAAAAATCATTTAAAAATACATTTGTTGTAAGAAGACCAGAGCAGAGGTAGAGGAATACGACTTTCAAGTCGGCATGAATTTAATAAGCTTTTGACAGCGAAATTTAGTCGTTAGAGATTCAAGACGCTGAAACACAGTCAATGTTATGTCAAACTACCCTAGGCAAACATAGCGACTTCGTATTGCAATCTATCCTAATTAAACTTAGCCGCTTTTTGTCCAATTTGTTGACGCCAGAAACCCGGGCATTGCTTAAACTGACATTTTGAACAATAAGATTATTAAAAGAGAATCCCTACGAAACATATCTTGAATTTTATCAATCCGTATTAAAAGAGCCTACGTTTCAAAGTTATCTTTCTACCAAAAATTAAAGACATATGTTTTCTATTTCATTTCATTTCAAAAAATGTTTTACGTAGGGTAAGTGCTTATTGACACTGAACTCTGTTCTAACAGACCAGACTTTGATAACATTTGCTGATCGCAATAACTATCAGAGGATAAGTTATGTAAATGTGACAAATATAATGTGTGACCTTTAATCAATAATAATTCTATTTGCGGGAAATGGGTAATAACTAGATAGTACTTCAAGAGAGGCTGTAAGAAATGCCGAGACTTGACCAAAATATGTTTAAATAGACGTTAAAACGTCCTATATATTCACGATTATATTCGTAAATAAATGACACTGAAGGAAGTCGAAAGGCCAAATATAGCATTTGTAATTGAATTTCACGCATTATCCATTTGTTACATGAATTTATTAAGGGATTTAAGAACCATATGCTTATTTAAAAAATTATTAAGGTCGCTTACCATAAATAAATGTAAAACAACAGAAACGCAATCTCTATAAAAATAACAATATCTTCAAAATTTTAAAAAGCACACGTTGCAACCCGTTATAAAGGTCATTGAAACGGAACTTCTGTTGTAACATTACATTTGCTGATTGCAACACCTACCAGTTCTAAGATAATTTATGTCAATGTGACAAATACAATATATTACCTTTTATCAATACTTATTCCAACCACAAATTATGTAAAGTTTAATCATAGCGTGGTCCCTAAATGTAGATCATTGAAAACGTTGTTAAGGGAGACAACTGCTTTGAAGCGCGTGTCGTTATAATCAAGGGAAATAATACCCGTCAAATTATGAGAAAGAAAACAATACGTGTATATTTATTTCTCTAACTGCGATGATTTGACTTTATCATGTTGAAACTGATTGATTCATTTTTATTTTATATTTAGATAATTTGAATGACTACTGTTAGAGAAACAATGAAAACAATCTCCTTTTACCTCTACTAAACTATCGTTATCATTATACTTGTAGTGATTTATCACCATTCAAGACTTCAAAATTGATTAAAGTAACCGGTTTCAAAATAATTAAATAAATCTTGACCTTTGAAATTGGTGATGTAGGTATAACAGAAAGGGTAAGAAGGATAGCCACAGACGCACGAGTACAATTTTGACTTGCTATTTTAATAATGTTAAAAATGCTTTTGCTTTTAATATTTTGTTTGATATTGCAGATACAGACAATAATTTCATTTGACCCGGTAAGTTTAACATTTTTTATAATAAAAACTGTTTTAAAATAATTTGAAAAAAAGAAAGAAAAAAAAAAGATTTTCCACTGAGAATCGCTCGAAAAAATGTTTGAAATTAATCTATGAGAAATATTTTATATCTAATCAAAACATTTTTATATTATCTCTGACAGTCATTAATCATGTTTTGTTGAGAAATACATTTTATTTCATAACCAGATTAAGATTTTACGTTAATTTGCAAGCGCCATACTGACCAATAATTAGTAAAAAAAAATTGAAAAGGCTCTCGGATCAAAATCCGATATATTGATATTTAATAAAATGTATATCGATATCAAAGCACTGAAAGAACTTGGAGATCGATTGTTTCTCAGGGAACTGTACCATATAAATGTATGGTCAGTGCCCAGTAACTACAGTATTACTAGAGGTTTTTTTGTATGTGTTTATTATGTATGTATAAAAAATCGGGCACCGTAGTCCCTTTTTTCGTTATTTTTCAAGCAGGCATTTTTTAAAATACTCATTGTCATGCTTAGGTTTCTGTCAGTAAAAATATCACCTACATTTTTCTTCATCAGTGCCATTGTTAATTACAATCGATTTAGCTTTAAAAATGACAGTTTAAATTTAAAATAGACACAAAAATAGAAAATATCACTGTATCATATAAAAAAGGAAAACAAACACTAAAAGCTTTTCGTTTATAAACTTCAAAAGTTAAGATTATCTTTGATGAAAGGTGTTCTTCAAATTATAAAATACCATAGAAATAAATAATTGTGAATTTACGGAAAACATAAACATAAAAATGTTATGATACATTACCTCGCAGTGTGAAGTGGGCGGGCTAACAGTGTAGCGGGCTAGCAGTGTGAACTGGGCGGGCTGGTGGGCCAGAGGGCTAAAATCTAAAACTTTATTGATTGAACATAAAAACCTCATGATACATTTCCTAGCAGTGTGAATTTGACGGGCTAACAGTGTAGCGGGCTAGCAGTGTAAACTGGGCGGGCTGGCAGTCCAGCGGGCTAAAATCTAAAACTTTATTGATTGAACATTAAAACCTCAAGATACATTTCCTAGCAGTGTGAATTTGACGGGGTAACAGTGTAGCGGGCTAGCAGTGTGAACTGGGCGGGCTGGCGGGCCAGCGGGCTAAACTTTAAAACTTAATTGAATCAACATTAAAACCACATGATACATTTCCTAGCAGTGTGAAGTGGGCGGGCTAATAGTTTAGCGGGAGAGCAGTGTGAACTGGGCGGGCTGGCGGGCCAGCGGACGAAAATCTAAAACTTAACTACATGTAATTGGACACGAGAACGTTATAATACATTACCGGGCAGTGTGAAGTGTGCGGGCTAACAGTGTAGCGGGCTAACAGTGTGAACTGGGCGGGCCAACGGGCTAAACTTTAATACTTAATTGAATCAACATTAAAACCTCATGATACATTTCCTAGCAGTGTGAAGTGGGCGGGCTGACAGTGTAGCGGGCTAGCAGTGTGAACTGGCGGGCTGGCGGGCCAGCGGGCTAAACTTTAAAATTTAATTGAATCAACATTAAAATCACACATGATACATTTCCTAGCAGTGTGAAGTGGGCGGGCTAATAGTTTAGGGGAGAGCAGATTGTGTGAACTGGGGCGGGCTGGCGGGGGCCAGCGGACGAAAATCTAAAACTTAACTACATGTAACTCATTGGACACGAGAACGTTATAATACATTACCGGGCAGTGTGAAGTGTGCGGGCTAACAGTGGTAGCGGGGCTAAACAGTGTGAACTGGGCGGGCCAACGGGCTAAACTTTAATACTTAATTGAATCAACCATTAAAACCTCATGATACATTTTCCTAGCAGTGTGAAGTGGGCGGGCTGACAGTGTAGCGGGCTAGCAGTGTGAACTGGGCGGGCTGGCGGCGCCAGCGGGTTAAACTCTAAAACTTCACTGATTCAACATGAAAACGTTAATGAATAACATTAACCTGGCAGGGTTTGAAATGGGCAGGCTAACAGTGTAGCGGGTTTGGCAGTGGGAACTGGGTGGGCTAGCGGGCCAGCGGGAAAAACTTTAATATTTAATTGAATCACATTAAAACCACATGATTACATTTCCTAGCAGTGTGAAGTGGGCGGGCTAATAGGTTTAGCGGGATAGCAGTGTGAACTGGGCGGGCTGGCGGGCCTTCAAAAAAGCGGGCTAAAGCGCGGGCTAAAATCTAAAACTTAACTACATGTAATTGAACATGAGAACGTTATGATACATTACCCGGTCAGTGTGAAGTTGGCGGGGCTAACAGTGTAGCGGGATAAACAGTGTGAACTTGGCGGGCTGGCGGGATAAACAGTGTGAACTGGGCAGGCTGGCGGGCCAGAGGGGCTAAACTTTAATACTTAATTGAATCAACATTAAAACCTCATGACACATTTCCCTAGCAGTGTGGAAGTGGGCGGGCTAACAGTGTAGCGGGCTAGCAGTGTGTGAACTGTGCGGGCTGGCTGGAATAAACTCTATAAACTTAATTGAATCAACATTAAAAAACCACATGATACATTTCCTAGCAGTGTGAATTGGGCGGAACTAACAGTGTAGTGGGGCTAGCAGTGTGAAACTGGGCGGGCTGGCGGGCCAGCGGAAAAAACTTTAATACTTAATTGAATTAACATTAAAACCACATGATACATTTCCTAGCAGTGTGAAGTCGGCGGGGCTAATAGTTTAGCGGGCTAGCAGTGTGAACTGGGCGGGCTTGCGGGCAAGCGGGCTAAACTCTAAAACTTCACTGTTTAAACATGAAAACGTTATGATACATTACCTCGCAGTGTGAAATGGGCGGGCTAACAGTGTAGCGGGCTAGCAGTGTGAACTGGGCGGGGCTGGCGGGCCAGCGGGCTAAAACTTTAATACTTAATTGAATCAACATAAAACCTCATGATACATTTCCTAGCAGTGTGAAGTGGGAGGGCTAACAGTGGTGCGGGCTAGCAGTGTGAACTGGGCGGGCTGGCGGGCCAGCGGGCTAAACTCTAAAACTTTACTGAATGAATATGAAAACGTTATGATACATTACCTGGCAGTGTGAAATGGACGGGCTAACAGTGTAGTGGGCTGGCAGTGTGAACTGGGCGGGCTGGCGGGCCAGCGGGCTAAACTTTAAAACTTAATTGAATCAACATAAAAACCTTACTATACATTTCCTAGATGTATAAGCTCGGTGAGCTAACAGTGTAGCGTGCTAGCAGTCTAGTTCTCTAAATTCCATACTTAATTATTTTAACACTAAAGCGTTATGATGCATTTGTTAGCAGTGTGAACTCGGCGGGCATTTTTGTCCGGAGCGTATCTCAAAAAGTATTTAAGGTATCAACTTGAAACTTCATAGGTGGATAGATCATAATGAGGAGGAGTGCAGTGCACAAGAATGATAACTCCACCCTGCATAATTTTTGAGTTATTGCCCTTTGTTATTTTTCATATAGTGGTATAAACTTGAAACTTCATAGGTGGATAGATCTCATAGAGGATGAGTGCAGCACACAAGAATGATAACTCTACCTGCACTAATTTTTGAGTTATTGCCCTTTGTTATTTTCAGCCATCAGTATTCACATAGGTTTCAAATCTGTAATCACTTCACCCATCAGTTTTTATTACCAAAAGACCTCTTTAAATTGAATTATTTTGCTCTACTACATATACATTCTTACAATGAGCAAACACATTTGGCGGGGGATGCAAATT